>NC_064865.1:14084274-14384274 GCF_024139225.1 Suncus etruscus
CTCTTTCTTTCATACTTTAATTTATTTCCTTCCTTCCTCCTTCCTTCTTCCTTCCTTCCTTCCTCTTTCTTTCTTTCTTTCTCCTTTTTCTTTCTTTATTTCTTTCTCTTTCTTTCTCTTTCTTCTTTCTTTCTTTTCCTTTCTTTCTTTCTTTCTTTGTTTCTTTTTCTCTTTCTTTCTTTCTTTTTTCTTTCTTTTATTTCTTCTATTTTCTTTTCTATCTTTCTTTTTTCTTTCCTTCCTTCTCTCTTTCTTTCTTTCTTTTCTTTCTTCTCTCTCTTTCTTTCTTTCCTTCTTTCTTTCCTTCTTTCTTTCCTTCTTTCTAATTCTTTCTTTTCTTTTGGTACCTAGTAGTATTCAAAGTTTACACCTGATAATGCTTAGGAATCCATAGGTATAAAATAAATTCCCACATTGTGAAATCACCCCATATGCCATATTTCCAGCCCCAGGCAAATGGATCTGAAGAAGCAGTGTAGCCATAAAGATTTAATAAGCCAAACCAGTGAGGTGAGAGTCATTGAGTTAGTTTGCTTCTTGCCTGTGGTCCTCTGTCCACCAAGCCACACTGACCTTTCTTTATTGTCTCAGTACAAAATCCACCAGGGTGTGGGAAGGTCTAGTGAAAGACAAAGTACCTATCCAGGTGGATTTTTACATATTAAAGAATTAGGTTTAAAGGAAAGAAAAGTATGGGGAATGCTTTTGATTTGAGTTAATAGCTGGTGTCATTTTACAATTTTATCATTTCTGTTCAAAACAAAACAAAAAAAATGAGAAGGTCTAAAAACGTATTGTTCTACTGTTTTTCACCAGAGGAGGAAACCCCGATCAGAACTTATAAAAGTGGTTGTATTTTTGCATATGCATGTAAAAAGTTGACTGTGAAAGTGTCAAAGTTAAGATTGCGCAGAAAACATTCTCAAAATATAGGGCTAGTTTTTGTCATGTTTTGTGTTTGGAACTATAGAGTTATATGGGAAAATTTATTTGTTTCAAATTAAATGCTCTTACTTTTGAAAATAAAAATAATATAGGGCTAGAGCGGTGGTGCAAGTAGTAAAGCATCTGCCTTGCTTGTTGTGTTAGCCTAGGTGTCCTATAACCCCCCAGCCAGTAGCAATTTCTGAGTGCCTAGCCAGGAGTAACCCATGACCATCACTGGGTATGGCCCCAAAACAAACAAAAAATATTTCTCAAAACAATCGTCTTTCTTATTCTTGTCTTATACATATCACAAATTTTTTTCCACAGGCTTCTCTGAACATTAACATTAGAAACTTTCTCTAGATACACTTAATTGGAAAATTCTTAAACATTCTTACACTGAGCATTGTAATAGCAATGTATAGGTTCAAATTCCTTTTCATAAACTTCTTTAAACAAAATCATAACAATATTTCTGCAGATATGTACAGTTTTAAAATAAGTTTGCTAAAACCTTCTTATAATGAGCACTATAATAAGACTATAGAGTATCCAATTTCCTTTTCTATCGACTTCTGTAAACAAAGATAATAGAAATTTTTAGCAGATCTAATATTGAGAATAGGTAGCTAATTATACACAAACATCACAGTAATTGGGAAACATTCACTAGAATAGCTGAGAATTATTAAAACTCTAACAACAGTATGCATTTCCCCAAAACTGGGCAAACTAATATTAAACCATGAGAGTTGGATACAGAATTATTTGTTCGCAGTGGGGCATAGAACAAAAGAGTAGCTATTAAGATCTATACGAATACAAATAGGATTGAGAGATTAACCTAGAAAAAAATTTGCCGGAGATTCTAAAAGCAGTTTGTCCTCATCAGTTGGGTTTGGCTGGGCTTAAATTCTCCATCTTCTCCATCTTCACCTTCTGTGGTAGGCTGTTTTCATCGACGAAAAGGTCTTCTGTTCATGGGCCAGAATCTGGGTGGGGGAACCTACTCATCTCCCTGCTGTTGGCCCCCTCCTATGGGGCTTTCTCTTTGGCGTCTACCCCATCAGTTACCCTGATAAACTGCTGTACATTGGTGGGCTGAGGTCCTACTCCTCACATAAAACACATCTGGTAAAGAAAGGCAGTGGGCGTTGGCATCTAGGAAGCTGCTCAGTGAAGTCTTCAGTTCTCTGACTTTCACTATCTGCTTCTGCCCCACCTGAGAAGGCCTCTGTCACATTCAAAATAGCATGTGCACCAATGTTTCAGTGAGGGACACTGCACTTAGTCTAGATGAAGAAGAATTAATGGTCAGAATTCACCAAAGGTTCAAATCACTCACCATCATTAATTGGGGTCTTCTTGCATCCTTGGGTCACTGTTTGAGTGCCAGTTGTAAAATAAACCTAGAAGTTGTAAAATCATCCCATGCACCATATTAGAAACACCAGGTGGATAGGCCTAAAAAACCAAAGGTAGCCTCAAAGAATTAATAAGTCAAGCCAGTCAGGAAAGAATAATTGGGTCAGTTTTTTTCTCACCTCATGGTCTCTCTTTATGCCAAGCCAAACTGACATTTCTTTATTCTCCCAGCACAAATTCCATCAGTGTGAGTGAAGGTTAAGTGGGAGACAAAAGTACCTAACCAGGTAGATTTTTAATATATCAAAAGACAGGTTTAAAGAAAAGAGGAAGACGGGGGAATGCCTTTATTTTGGGTAAATAGCTGGGTGTCATCTTATGTATAGTTGCTGAAAATTGAGCCTAGGCCTTCCTTATGTAGAGCATGCTCTCAGTTCATTAAATTACTTATCCAGTTCCAGGATAGCCAGCTTTTGTCTCACTATGGGTAGTGTGAATCTTTTCAAGTTTTTTTTTATTTCTTCAATTAGAATTTTTTTTTAAATTTATTGATTTTTTTTTTTTGGGGGGGATGAGTTGGATCACATCCAACTGTGCTCAGAGCTACATCAAGTCTTGTGCTTTGGGATAACTTCTGGCAATGTCAAGAGACTATATACTGTGTAAGAGATAAAACTAGGCTTGGTCACTTGCAAGAAAAGCATCTTGACATCTACTATCTTGGTCCCTGCTGAGTTTTTAAAAGATCCAGTTTTGGATTTTGTTTTGTATGGCTTTTTACGGTAATTTTTTAAATCAAGGTCCATGATTTAGTCTTACTGCTTTCTCTATTGTTTCTGTTTGTTTCATTGATTAGTCCTTAAATATTTATTGTAAGTATTATAAGTATTAATACTCAGTAATTTCTGTTTGAGAATGTTTTGTTCAGTTTGAATTCAAATTTTTGCTTCAGTTTTTTTTAAGATACAAATTTAGATTGTTTGGAAACTTTTTTGGGGGGTCACACCCGGTGATACTCAGGGATTACTCCTGGCTATGCATTCAGAAATCGCTCCTGGCTTAGGGGGACATATAGGACATGGGGGATGGAACTGCAGTCCACCCTAGGTTAGTGCACTGAAAGCAAAAACCCTACCACTTGCACCACTTGGGAACTTTTGTTTTATTAGTATGATCATTTAATGCAGTAAATTCTGTCTAACTATGTCTCTATCTCTTATACATTTTTATACATTGTGGATAGTATTTATAAAAAATATTTTCAAATGTTTCTGCACACTATGTTTATATCATGAATTATTTATATAATTTTACTATTTACATATATAATATACAGAATTTTCATAATATTTTCTATTATTTTGTTTGATTTTTATATTTAAAAAGAGCATTCATTGTTTTATTTTAGTTATTTTATGTTTTACCATATTCTGAACTATGTTAAAATTACAAAGGACAAGTTTAGTAAGCAAAGTCTATAACTTCACAAAGGTTATGAAGTGCACAGGAAGAAGGAAACCAGAAACTAAGCGAGTAGATTAATGATACAGAGTTAGATTTATGCTGATGTGGTTATTATGCTTTATCATGTATTAAAAGAAGCATTTGCAATTCAATCTAATATTGTAATTCACTTTTTACAGTTTATATAAAATATCTTAAAATTTACCAAGTTGTCTATAGCACTGAATATATATAGAAAATATATATATATATATAATACTAATAAACAAATTAACTTTTAACCTACATAAATAATGTCATCTACCTATATTGATGCTGCAATTACTAGGAGTGAACATACACTAGACAGTTTTTTTTCAGTGTATTCTCCAAGCTTGATTGTGTTTATACACTTGACTGAGTTTTGCACCAAGGTTTGTAGTTCTTTTATTGTGTTGCTAGCACATGAATCTCCCCAGAGCTCACACACTTTATGAGTTCAGTTTAGTTTAGTTTATGAGTTTAATTGTTTAGTTTATTAGGTTAGTTTATAAGTTGAGCCACAGAAGCTATGGTTATAGGTGCTGTGGTACTTACATGTGTGCTGAATGGGGGTCATAACTTCCTGGACATGGTATTCACACAGTCTTTCAATAACAAGTGAAGTACAGTTTCATCCTTATTGAAAAGACTCGGATTTATAAATGAATGGTTGAGGTATGTTTCCAACTTTACCTCATAACTTTGATAAATTATATAGATATTTCTTATTATTCATCTTGGTCATCAGCCTTTTTACTTTTGTTTTTTTTGTTCTGAAGGTTTTTCAGACAACACTTTATATTCTTATGCATTTATAAGGCAAATAGCATATTATTTTCTTTGTCATTTCACAGCATACAATTTGTTGTGATTTTTTTCTTCTTAAATAATAATTACATCATTCATTTTTTATTTCCTCAGGTAATCTTAGCTTCTAGACATATAACCAATAGTTACAGGATGCTACTTAAGATACCACCCACATGGCCTCCTAATAAAAAGGTAATTTGTTTTAACACTGTCTCCAAATGCTGTTTTTATCAACTCTTTCTTTAAAATTTATTTTATTTTATTTTATTAAAAACCATTTGATTTACAAAGTTATTCATAGATAGGTTATTGTATGTTAGACATACAATAAACCATGACCAATTCCACTACCAGTGTTGCCTCCCTCTACTATGTTCCAGAGTGTATCCTAACCACTATCCTTTGCCTGCCAGCATAACAGGCCCATTTGGAGTTTAGATTGTTAGAGTTTGGATTTCTTGATTATATTGTTGTTAATTTTGGGTTGGAGATATAGTTCTGTCATTTTTTTCTACACCAATGTACTTGAGACTTCTTGGCTCCAAGCCCACATTCTTTCATATTTCTGTTTCTCTCCTCAACTCTGTTTCTTTCCTTCTCCTCTCTATACTTTGGAACCAATGGTGTTCAAGACAACTCCCATTTAAACCATTACATTTCCTCAAGCAATTATTTTAAATAGCACATATAAGAAATATCATTTATATTTATTCTACTTCATCTGGCTTAGTTCATTTAACATATCTTCTAGTTCTATCCAAGTTGCTGCAAATGCATGATTGGAACATTTCTTACTGATATGTAGTATTCGATTGTCTATATTTATCACATCTTCATGATCCACTCATCTGTTGTTGGACATTAGTGTAAATTCCAAGTCTTGGTTATTTTACTGAGTGCTGCAATGATTAGAGGTGTGCATACATCATTTTGAATTATTTTTTTGTCCAGGGTTATAGACCCAAAAGAGGGATTTCTGGGTCATATGGCAGCTCAATTTTGATTTTACTGAGAATGCTCCATACTGTTTTCGATAGAGGCCAGGACCAGGACCAACAACAAATGAGAGTTCCTTTCTCATCACTTCTCCATCAACAGAGATTGTTTCCAGTATTTTTAATATGTTCCATCCTGGGGCCAGAGCAGTGGCACAAGTGGCAGATCGTCTGCCTTGCATGCAGTAACTTAGGATGGACTGCAGTTTGAGCCCCCAGCATCCCATATGGTCCCCCAAACCAGGAGTGATTTTTGAGTGCAAAGCCAGGAGTAACCCATGAGCATCCCCAGGTGTGTTCCAAACCCCCCAAAATAGATACTTCAGAATCTTGGGTTAAATTTAATAAATAATTTGAGCACAGTTTTATAATATATAAATATAAGTCTGTCTTTGTTCCAATACCATGCTGTTTTCATCACTACAGCTTTGTAATATCTAAATCAAGAAGTTAACCTGCTATTCTGTCTCATGATCCACAGTAAATGGGCTTTAAAGAAATATAATTTTATGCAAAATTTTTAATAATTCATCATTCTATCCAACCATCACTTTCTAAAAATTAAACTGATTTTTAAGAGTTTGCTGTTAAATCATGTACATGATTATTCACAAAAGATCTCAATACCTCATAACATAATCTCTAATGAATTCTATTTGAGATATCTTGCTTTCCTAAAATGAATGATTTAAGAAAAAATAAAGATGAAAACCATAATGTCTTTTTGTAATGTAATATCAAAAGTGAAATACTAGCACTGTATTCATGCAGACTAGTGCTGTATAATGTGAATAGTGAATAAACAAGAAGCCCCCACTCCTTACTCTTTTCTATACCTTCCCACTAAAAGCATGGTTCAGAGAAAGGTCTGTTGGAGGAATAAATTTTAGAGGAAAATCAGTAGTTTAGAGTTTGAGCTCTTTTATTTAATAATTGTATGTATGTATGTCTTAAAGAGATCCTTACCTATTTTTCTGCCATGATATCATCTAGGTAAATCATCTGCTTACCAAACTGTTCTTTCTTTGGTAGTTTTGTTTTTAGTCAAATAACAATAAACAACTGGAAGACATTAAGTATGGTGGCAATACATTGACATTTGATATCATTAATGAGTTACTAAAGAATATCTTAACATTCCCAAGTAACCAAGTTCTAAATAAGATCATTCTCCCCTAGTTGAATTTCACCTTTCTAAAACAACTGAATTCTCTAAAAAATTTTTTATAAATAATGTTTTAATAACTTAAATGTTATTCAGTATAAGTATTTAAAGTTTAAATTGAATTAACTGCTTAGTTATTTGGACCTCTTAACAATAGCTCTTATTTTCACTAAAGGAAAAAAGATCCTAAAATTTAAGGTTGATTTTTAAGAAACTTAAAATAAGAAAAATATAATTATTTTTAAGTTTTAATTATATTTATCTTTATGCTTAAGGTGGTATATTTTTGATATTTTGAATATAAAATGATCAGTCTTATTTTTTGATAAAGAAAATTGAAAATGTTTTTTTAATGTTGCCTATAAAATTTTAATATGAACACAGGTAAGTAGAACAACCATTGAGTTGTTAATTAAAAGCACATAGTATAAAGAAAATTTATAATATATATAAATTTTATATATTTATGTATAATATATATTTATATTTTATACATTTATAATTTATATATATTATATAAATTTATATGCATATAAATTTATAATATAAAGGGCTGGAGAAATAATATAATGGAACAGGGGATTGCCTTGCATGTGGTTGACCCTGGCTTGATTCCCAATGCCTCATATGATCCCTGCAGCACATCCAGGAGTGAGTAAATCCTGAAAGCCATTGGATATTCTCACCCCAAAAATAATTTTAGAAATATTTAATGAGTAGTGATAATAAATGTGTAGAAATTTTTGGGCATTTTCAGTACTTGTTTATACTCTTAATTATGTTTTTTATTTTAAACAACTTATTGCTACAATATATGTATGAACTAAATCTACTCAATATATTTGTCAATATTTTCAGAACTCTACTTAAAGTAGAGTTCAGAAACTTTGCCAAATTCTAATAGAGATTGCATGGCTATACTTTTGAAATAACAAGCATTTCTTTAATTAAAATGATATCTGAAGCTTGAAAGTGAATTATATATGTTGAACTGCTCCCCTTTCTCTATGATTTCTTTATGTGGATGGAAATAAATCTAGTGAAAATAAGATGTAAAATAATTAAAATGTCACTTGGCTATTAATTATGGTCACTTTATGTTAATTTTTGACACTAAAATAGCCAAGGAAATTAGAAATATAATATTTGCTACATCATTGGAAGCAATATTGAAGTAATAGAAATTAGATTGCATGTGAAATTTAACCTCTAGTTTCTTGGTATATTTCTTTTAAGATATTTATAATTCAGCTTTATTTGTACAATTTAACATTATTTAGTCATACATGTCTATTTTCTCTTGTAGATTTTGAACTCTTTGGGCAAAAATGAGCTTTTTTTGTTTTAAAATGTTTATTATTTTTAACAATGTAAATTAAAGATGAAGAGCAATGGGGAATAATAGCACTCTGCAGACTCGGAGAGAAGTGGAGAAACAACACATAAAGATCTTGAATACTTGAATTCCTGAAAGGAACTTCTGTATGAAAGTGTAACCTTGGATGTGATGAGCCATTGAGATTCTTTTTTATAATTAAATAATTTTTATTTTGACCAAAGTAAACTACAAATCTTTCACAGTAATTTTTTAGGTACATAGTGACATTGAATCAGGGGCATTCCCACCACCAGTGTTGTCCTCCCTCCACCCCTGTTCCCAGCATGCATCCCATATCCCCTTCCTTTGACCCCCTGGCTGCTAGTATAAATGGTCCCCTCTGTATCTAGCTTGTTGTAGATTGGGGTTCGATTCTGTTGCCATTGGCTTTAGATTTGGTGTTTAAGTTTGATCTTTTTTTTTTTTTAATTTCTACTCAATGTTCTTACACCTGTTTGGTCTTGGTACCCTCCATTATTTCCCCCTCAATTTGTGAGGCAAAACAAGATGGTTCAAGTTTTTTGGTTCTGTTTGCAGGGGAAGAAAAAAGAAAGAGAAAAAAGGGGGTTAAAATCAAACAAGAAGAAACAAGGAGGAGTCCTTCTAGAGGCTATAAATATTAATTTAAGAAAAAGGGAAAAAAGAAGAAAAACATAAAAACTATACAGAAAACATCAAACAAAAGAAAAGCACCACAGCAATACAGCCAACAACCAAAGAATAGCCACAATGTTGAAATAAAAATAAAGCAAAGCACACACACACACACAAGAAAAACAACAACAATAACAACAACAGAAATTAATTTGTGTTTTTTTCCTTTGCATAGGCACAGTAAATATTGGGGATATTAGAAAGGGAATTCCCTTGCTCTAAGAGATAAAGGGTTTCTCCACCCTTGAAGCATACTTTCATGGGAATAACTATAGAGCTTGTTTATTTTTTACCTGCAATCCAGGAATAAAGAACCTCTATTTCCTCTACGTCTATCCCCAAACAAACACAAAGCAAACAAACAAAATGATATATTAGGAAAAATCATAACTTAAGTTCTTTACCTAAATCTTACCTTCACTATACTCTTTTTCACAAAGTAATCGATAGGTCCAGCCATTACTCTCTCCAAGTGGAAATTAGGAGGAAATAAATTTGTTTATGCTTCTTCTGGGCATAGGAGATATATTACCTTAGGACATGTTTTAAGCTTCTGATTTTACCCTCAGCTGTGTCTGGTCTAACTCATCACACATAAGGCATATTCATTTTAGTTATATTGTTTTTCATTTTTAGAATGCACTTTCTGTGTTTTTATGAATTTCCATCTCCCCTTCTTAATTTGTTTTTGAATGTTTCTCACTTCATTTGACATATGAATCATAATCTTTGGAGGAAGTACTCATAGGCCTAAGGACTACTTTCAAAGCAATTAACCCACATAGCTCAATATTAGAGTCTGGAGATTGCCCAGCAGGTTTTGGGGCTACCAGAGTGACACTGGGAGGTGCTAGGGGTTAGGAGCCACCCAGGACTAACACAAAGTTGCTATGGATGGAGGACTTATGGTGATGAGATCCTTGCATATATGCCTCTGACCTTGAGCTGTATCCCTAAATCAAGTAAATTAATAATTAAATAAATTGGTTTGGGGGTCAAATCTAGCAGTGGTCACAACTTATTCTGACTCTTCACTCAGGAGTCATTTCTAGCAGGGCTCAGGAGACCATATGGTATGCTGGAGATCAAACCTGTGTTGGCTACGTGTGAAACAGGAACCTTACCTTCTGTACTATCACTCTGGGCTCAGAATCTTGATTTTAAAAGCACTCTACAATAATTTAAAAAATGCCTCCAAACTGATTTTGGAACTTGTTATACTTTACCATACTATGCATTTCCTTGACTTTCTGCATGTCTCTATCGACTTCTATCCTGTTACCTCCTTCCAGAGCATTAGTTTCCAGCAATCCACAACTCATAATTTCTTAAATCATTAGGGTGTATTTCACAAAAAAGTTCCCATGAGCCTCACACCTTAGTGACTTTTTAAGCCCCAAAGGAGATTAATTTCTGTTTCTGAGTGATCTGCTTCAAAGAGACTTATCTGAATATTTTATGTGCTTTTAAGTGACAGTTTTTATTGCCCTAAATGTAGCTTCCTATTTTTATTATCCTCTAATGTAGCTAAATATCTTTAATAGTTATTTAAGGTAGATTTAATTTTGTTGAGTATTTTATATTATGTATTATTTATCTTTAAAATAACAGTATGAGAAATCACTTAAATACTAAAGTTATTTCAAAATGTAGGTAACAACAGTATTTCTGTTGCAATAGACTGTATTATAAGATACCATCCTTATCAACCAATATTTTTTCATGTATTCAATGGGCTAAATCATTTCAGCAAAGGTTTGAATTTTAATTTAATGCTTTACTCTTAAATGTCCAGGCAATAACACTAAATTATTTTATCTTTAGGATAATTAAATTGACAAAATTTTGAATTCTGGTAGAAAATGTTTCTAGATTACTAGGAGTATGCATATAAAAGTGACACCAGTGCCTTCATATTTTTGATACTACCTAATATTATGCATACTAAGATTGTCTCCTTAATGGGAAGGTGAACATCACCTATAAAGTCTCTTGGGGTTCCTCCCATTTTTTCCCTGAGCTTTCTGACACTAGATAGAGGTAAGACTACTAAGGTACTTATATTATGGTTTTCAACCTTTTTAATTGATAGGTAATAATCAGAAATAACCATCTTGCATTTTCAAAAACTATTATGATCATCCTTACCAACTGAGAGAAGAGAATAAAGTCATTCTCTGGTCTTTGTAATTTTCTACAATTAATCAGTCATATTTCTATGATTGAGCTATATTGAGCTATTTCTATGGGCTTTGAATAATTGATTTTTTAAAACTTCAGGGTTATTACAACAGCAACAAAAAGCTCTAGCCTAGCTTTTGGTCTACAATCTGTTCAACAGACAAGATCTCCAATTCCAGAGATCTGGTTGAGACAACCGCAACTGAACAGGCTCCATCCTAGGAGCAACATAATGACCAAGACCATCAATTACAAAAGATGGATTAAAACGACACTGAAGAAGCAGAACTCCTAAAACCACAAAGAAAGACTTCATCATAAGTTCCATTCCTTGAGCTGTACAGTCACCAAGATCTCTAGATACAGAGGTCTGATTTTACCATCCAAGATGAAGCAGAAGTCTTCCATACACCAAGAAAGCAAAGAGGGGAGAGTAAATGATCAAGCAAGGAGTCTACAGTTAATCCCATGACAGTATACTTCAGGGGTGGAGAAACCCTGTATCTCCTAGGCCAAGGGAATTCCCTCTATAATATCCCCAATAGTTACTGTGCCTATGCAGGGGGGAAAAAGAAAAAAAAAAGCACAAAACAATCATTTTTCCACATATTTATTTATTAATTGATCGATTTTTTGACGTCTGTTTTTAGGGTAGATATTGAAGTTGATATCTCCAATATTATTTTATTTTATTTTATCTTATTTTTCTCTTTCTTTTTGCACTCTGGCATGATTTGATTTCAGAACGGAGACTATTGTGTGGTGCTTGTTTTTACTGCTGTAGTGCTCACTAGATATTTAATTTGATATTTCTTTCTGTATTATTGTGGTGTTTCAATTACCTTTTTCACATCCTCTCTCAAACTGAGGTTGAAACCCTGTTCTAGAAGGACTGTGCCCATTTTCAGCATATTTGACTTCTTTCTTTTTTCTTATTTTGTACCCAAATCTATTGCTTTTCTTTTCTTCAAACAAAACCACGCAGTAACTTGATTTATCTAGCTCCACCTCTTAAATAAAGGGGGAAACAAGGGAGGGTACCAGGACCAAACAGACATATGATCACTAATAGTAAGCTAGACAAAGAGGGAACCACCTACTCTAACAGCCCCGGGGGAGGGGGGTGAGGGGTATATGGATTGCAGAAAGGAAACTGGGATGGGGGAGGACAAATTTGGTGATGGGTATTCCCCTGATTTAATGTTAATATGTACCTAAAATACTACTGTGAAAAATATGTAAGTCATTATGATCAAAATAAAAATTAAAAAAAAAGACTGACAAAAACAAAACAAAACAAAACAAAAAAAACTTCAGGGTTATCAGGCCAAAATGCTATAATAAATTAGCTTGGAAAAGTTATCTTTAATTTACAACCAGACTAAATATATGTACTGTGAATAGTACAAAGAAGATAAGACACCAAGGAGAGAAAAAAAAATAACAAAAGGATGAGGAAAGAAGCGAGTATGTTTAACTTCAGAAAGCTAGGGTTTCAATTCCTAGATGATAGGGCACTGATAGCCAATGAGAGATAAATGTTTTCTTAAAAGGAAATGGCACTGAGGATTTCCCACTGAGAAAGAGCAAAGAACAACACAAAAGAAATAAAGCTCATGGGAAATATTATGCTTTGGTAAACACAATTGCTAGTCTAAGATGCAGATATTTCAGAGATAAAAGGAAAGAAATGTAAACATCAGGAAACTTATTGTTTTATTTTTCATTTAAATATACTTCAAATAAAAGAAGATAGGAAATGCTATGCTATTCATATAAAAATAGAGAAATATTATAGTAAACAGCTTATTCAGGAATGGATGATAAATTCTGAATTATTTATGGTCCTCTGTAAGAAAAAGCCCCTCCCTTTCACCACATGTTATGTTTGTAATTTTAAGGATTGGCTGTTTGCTTCTGTTTATTACACATCACTCTTCCATTAGTTTACAAATTAAGTTTGGAATTTATAGGTTATGTATTACACAAAACCCATAGCATGAAGCAGATAGCTTAAATGTTTGCTATGAATAATTGAATAAATGACTATGTACAGAGGTATATTTATGATGATGAAAACTAGCAAGGGTTCATATGGTAGCCAGACATTTCCAGCAGTAGAAGATGTTATAATTCTTAGGTGTTAAGGAACTAGAGATGAAATGGTCATTGTCAGTGGCTATTGTCACGTAAGCTGGGAATGGAGTGGTCAATTAATAATTCCAACTTTATTTTTACTACTTTTTGATATGTTTTAAGAGACTACCACTGATTAAAAGCAGGAAGAATTAGAGGGCAGATGAATGTAGACAGCAGAGATTTCATTCTCTGAAATAAGGCAGAGACAAAGAGAGCTCATGTGTAATATAAGAAAATTATATTTGGGAAATCATTTACTTAGTACACTTAAAGTAATTTAGATGAGTGTTCTTAGTTGGAGCTGAAAAATTATAATGAATTCAAAGGTATGTAGATTTAGAAGTAAACAAATATTTGCTCTTACTTCATACTGAAGTTTCTGCATAAAACTTTTTTCTTATTAAACACTTAGGTGAGTCTACATACTTCCATATATTAAATTTTAATTATGAAAAATTATTACATAGTCATTTCATGGTGTCTATATATTATTGGATATAAATATATATTTTATTTCAGTAACATTTTAAAACATATTCATAATAATTAGTTCATATATGCTACTTTGTAGTTCATTTTTTATATTTTTATTTTACTTGTTACTGAGAACCATGTGGATTTCTAACAATCTTATTGTTTGTTTGTTTTCATTGATGGTATGGAAGCCACACCTGCTGGTGTTGAAAGGCTAGTTCTGGCTTTGTGCTCAGGGTTGATCCCTGGTAGCACATACATGGTGCTGGGAATGAACTAAGAGTTGCATCTGGCAAGATATTTGCTTTCTCATTTTTACAATATTTCTACCCCCTGACAGTGTATTTAAAAATCTTTTATTGCATTGGGATTCTTCATATTATTTCTCTTTTCTTTTTCTTCTCTTTACTTTTTTCTTTTCTTTCTGTGCTCAAATATCATTCTTGGTTTTTGCTGTTGATGCTAGGTTTTATTTGGGGGTTTGGGGTTATATTCAGCAATGGATAGGGGTTGCTTCTATTTCTGCAAGCTTTTGGCAGGCTCAGGAAACCATATGGGATACCAGGGATTGAACCCAGGTCATTCCTGGGTTGGCCGTGTGCAAAGTAAATGCCATACCCACTGTACTCCAGCCCTGTTGTTTTTACTTTTGGATCTCAGACTGTGGTGCTCAGTGCTTACTCTGGCTTTACACTCAGGAAACACTCTTTACAGTTCCTGGAGGACCATATGATATACCAGGGATTGATGTGTAAGGCAAGTGCCTTTCCTTCTATATACTATACTATATATACTATGTTATATATATACTATCACTGGCTTTGGATAGTATTTTTACTGCCAAATGTTTTTTTTTTTACGTTTCAGATGTGTCTCTTATGGCCTACCTATTAGGTTTAAAATAATGCTAACCATCTTTTAAAAAATAGTCACAGAGTTAGTTTTTAAATTAATATATGCATTTATTTTATATATAAAATTATTTCATATATAAAATAAAATTATTTCATATATAAAAGTATAAATTATTGTCTTTTCCTATTTAAACCAATATAAAATTAGAAAAAATAATATCATAACAATACAAATGTGAATATTAATTTGTTATTAAATGTTAATATTTACTACCAAATATGATAGTGCCAACTCAGACACCTTTCTTATTTTTTACTTTTATTTCTTTAATATTATGAACTAGATATTATAGCATATAATCTCAGAGTGTTCTCTAACTGGTTTTCATATTCTTGTATATTCCCTTTCAGTGATTAATAACAGTAACTTGCTTTTAGCCAATATAATGTGGCAAAGATGATAGAATATTAATGTCTACCTTTTTTGATAGACAGTACTCATCTTTCAAGTACACTTCATCTAGAAACTTTCTTTATTAACTTGATAAAATTTCTCCTTGGAAAATCTCAAATGATAAAGAACTGTGGGGGAATTCAAGAATAAAGTGTCTTTTTTCCCATAGCCATAGCCAGAAAAAAACTAAAGACTTCTTTGCAGCGAATGAAAATTTCAAGTACTCAAATAGGCTTGGAAGCAGATCCTCAATAAATAGTTAATGCAAATTTAATGTTATTTTATTCTTTATTCACCAGTGTCTACTATGGTTTTTTAAAGGTTTTTTTCTTTATTTTTTTAGCACTTTATTTTATTTTAATTTCTTTTTAAAGTTTCCATCTCTGTGCTTACATGTTGATTTTGTTTGTTTCATCTGAGTCTTTAGCATGTTTAAATGTTTAAATTAAGGTTTACTTTAAAATTTTCTGTCATAAACTGAAGGCTGATTTATATTTTCATACTATATTTTTTGCTTTTGGAATAATTATTTTTATTGTTGAAAGTTGGACAGAGCATATTAAGAAAAGGTGCATGTTTGCTTATGTGTATATGTGATGGTGGGAAAAGAAAGTCAAAGTGATAGACAGATTAGGATAAGTTCTAGGGTGAGTAGCTGAATAGGATCCTGGAAAACTCAGAATACAAATTTGGTTAAAATGATGTTTAGGGGTTGGAATGCTATCACAGTGGGTATGATGCTTGTGCATGGCCAACCCAGGTTCAATCTCTGGTATCCCTTATGGTCTTCCACTGCCATGAGTGATTTCTAAATGGTAAGCCTGTAGTTAACCCTGAATACTAATAATTATGGTTAAAAAGTCAAACAAAAGAGATATTTTGTTAGAGATTGCAGGACTGGAGGTAGGTTGGTAAAAAATATATCCATAAAGAGCATTTCAGTCAGTTGGAAAGAAGTACAGATGTTTTGAGGAGACTATGCCTGAGTGTGTGGTAAGTAGTATAATATCATAGATCACAATAATGATGTCACAATGCACATTATCTTGATTATAATATTATATATGATAATATTAATTACAAATATATGTCATAGTACATCATTGTGAATTCACTGTGAACATTATGATACACACTACTATGATGTCCTAATTTGCCATTGTGATGCCAAAATGCACATAGTGATGTGCATCAACATCGTGAAATCATAGTATTATGATATAAGATTATATTATATGTAATTATGTTATATAATAATTATATTATATTCATCTTACATTATATTATACATCATGGTACACCCTTGTGACCTCACTGTGGATATTATTATGCACATCACTATGATGTCTTAATTTGCCATTGAGACATCAAAATGCACATTATGATGAGCAACTCTATAGATCGTAACTTATGGTTGTAATGTCACAATGTACTTTAAGATGCATAAAATATGATGTTATAATGCATGGTTATGACATCAAATGGACATTACGATTCATCGTGACTATGATTCATAGTGCACAATTTTGACATCACCGTGGACATAATGATACATGACACAATTAAGTCAAAATTCCAATTGTGACTTCACAACGAACATAATGAGATGAAAAATATGATGTCATTGTTCACGGTTGTGATGTCACAATGGACAACACAGTCATGCATCATGCCTATGGTGTCATAGCTCACAATTGTGAAGTCATCTTGCCCATTATTATGCACATCATAATATGGCCACAATTCTTGATTGTGGTGTCACACTGGGCATTATGATCCACAACATTATAGTTTATAATTTATGGCTGTGACATCATAACAGACATTTTTATGCACATGGCGATGACATCATAATACGCCATTGTAAATTAGAAATAGGGCCCGGTGTTTGCCTTGCAAGCAGCCGATCCAGGACCAAAGGTGGTTGGTTCGAATCCCGGTGTCCCATATCATCCCCCGTGCCTGCCAGAAGCTACTTCTGAGCAGACAGCCAGGAGTGACCCCTGAGCACTGCCGGGTGTGGCCCAAAAACCAAAAAAAAAAAAAAAAGAATATTTAGAAATAAACATGTAAAAAGATGTATTAAATGAATAATATGTGATAGAATTTTTAGGTATCTATGGGGGGTATGAGGACTTTGAAGTAGTTAAGAAAGAGGAAAATAATACCATTAATTAAAATTAAAACACTAGGTACAGTCTGCTATTGATTGTGCAATTATAAAACTAGTTTTTACTTTTATAAATATTGTAAAATAGTTTAAATTATAGTAGTAAAATATTCACTTTAATATAGAATAGTGGTTCTTTTTAAATTAATTTATTTGAACACCATGATTACAAGGTTGTTCATAATGCAGGGTTGTTTTTTGTTTGTTTGTTTTTTATTTTTTTTGTAATTTTTATTTTGACCAAAGTGGATTACAAATCATTCACAGTAGTATTTTAGGTACATAATAACATTGAATCAGGGGCATCTACCACCAATATTGTTCTCCCTCCACCCCTGTTCCCAGCATGCATCCCATATCACCCCTCCTTTACCCCCTGTGCTGCTAGTGTAAGTGGTCCCTTCTGTGTCTAGCTTGTTGTAGATTGGGTATAGATTCTGTTGTAGTTGGCTTTGGATACGGTGTTTAAGTCTGATTATTTCTTTTTTTTTTTTTTTTTTTTGGTTTTTGGGCCACACCCGTTTGATGCTCAGGGGTTACTCCTGGCTAAGCGCTCAGAAATTGCCCCTGGCTTGGGGGGACCATATGGGACGCCGGGGGATCGAACCAAGGTCCGTTCGCTTACAAGTCAGACACCTTATCTCTAGCGCCACCTTCCCGGCCCCTAAGTCTGATTATTTCTACTCAATGTTCAAACGACTGTTTGGTCTTGGTGCCCTCCATTATTTCCCCTCTTTTTTCACAAATAAAATTGTTCATGATTGAGTTAAGTCATACAATATATCACAACCTTCACCAGTGCAGATTTCCTGCCACCAATGTCAACTGTTCCCCTTGAACCCTCCTGATGCTTTCATTACTCCTACCAACCCTCTTCTGCCTACCTCTAGAATAGGCATTTCATCTCACTCACTCACTCTCTCCTTCTCTCTTTTTCTTCCTCTCTCCCTCCTTCCCTCCCTCCCTACTTTCCTCCTTCTCTCTTTCTCTCTCTCTCCCTCTCTCATTTATTTTGTGGCATTGTGATTTGTACTACTGCAAATGAATGCTCTTTCCATATTAGAATTTCTCTAATATAACCACAGTCACTGCTTTTTGTGGCAAACTACCTACAATGATGAATAGTCCTCCTGATTTTCATCTCTACAGGATATTATCCCCACACTGTCTTTTATTTTCTTTATATCCCAGTAATGAGTGAGATTATCCTATGTTTATTCCTCTGACTTATTTCACTCAGCATAATATTCTCCATGTCCATCTATGTATAAGCAAATTTCACGACTTTATTTTTGATGGCTGCATAGTATTCCATTGTGTAGTATACCAGTGTTTCTTTATTTTATTTTATTTTATTTTATTTTATATTCTGCACTTTTCTTGTGATATTTATTTGGACTAAATATCAGAAAACAAAAAAAAATTTCCCACCCCTAATTCTTTTTTAAAAGAAGTCAGAATCTTGAACATAAAGTTCATTTCTATTGAAGAACATTTTTTTATAAGTGGAAATAGTTTTTCAAGCAAGAACCTGTTGTTCTTTTTTATATTTTTTATCTTTATTTAAACACCGTGATTACAAACATGATTATAGTTGTATGATTACAGTCATGTAAAGAACACCCCCCTTCACCAGTGCAACATTCCCACCACCAATTTCCCAGATCTCCCTCCTCCCCACCTCCCACACCTGTACTCGAGACAGGCTTTCTACTTCCCTCATTCATTCACATTGTTATGATAGTTTTCAGTGTAGTCATCTCTCCAACTGAACTCATCACTCTACGGTGATGAGCTTCATGTCCTGAGCTGCACCTACCAGCCCTCATCTCTCTTGTCTCTGAGATACTGTTAAAAATGTCTTTCATTTTTTTTAAAGCCCATAGATGAGTGAAACCATTCTGCGTCTTTCTCTCTCCCTCTGACTTACTTCACTCAGCATAATAGATTCCATGTACATCCACGTATAGGAAAATTTCATGACTTCATCTCTCCTGATGGCTGCATAGTATTCCATTGTGTATATGTACCACAGTTTCTTCAGCCACTCATCTGTTGAAAGGCATCTTGGTTGTTTCCAGAGTCTGGCTATTGTAAATAGCGCTGCTATGAATATAGGAGTAAGGAAGGGATTAGAAAAAAACAACTAACCCCATCAAAAAAATGGGGAGAAGAAATGAACAGACACTTTGAAAAAGAAGAAAGGCAAATGGCCAAAAGGCACATGAAAAGATGCTCAACATCACTAATCGTCAGGGAGATGCATACCAGTGTTTCTTTAGCCACTCATCTCTTGTCAGGCACCTTGGTTGTTTCCAGATTCTTGATATAGCAAATAGTGCTGCAATGAACATAGGAGTGCAGAGTCCATTTTTGTACTGTGTTTTTGTGTTCCTAGGTTCTATTCCTATGAGTGGTATAGCTAGATCATAAGAAAGCTTAATATCCAGGTTTTTTGTTTGTTTGTTTGTTTTTCTATTTGTTTGGTTTGGTTTGGTTTGGATTTTGGGTTTTGGATCACTCTTGGCGGTGCTGAAGGGTTACTACGGGCTCTGTGCTCAGAAGTCACTCCTGGAAGGTTCAGGAGACCATCTGGGATGGCAAAATTTGAACCAGGGTCTGTCCTGTAATGGCCGTGTGCAGACAAATGCCTTACTATCAGTCTGGCCTCAATATCCAGTTATTTTAAAGAATATCCAAAAAGTTTTCCAGAAAAGTTGGACTAGACAGCATTCCCAACAGCAGTGAAGGAGAGCCCTTTACACATCCACGCCAGCACTGGCTGTTCCTGTTTTTTGTGATGTGTGCCATTCTCTGTGGTGTGAGATGGTAACTCATTGTTTTTATTTGTATCTCCCTGATGATTAGTGATGTGGAGAAATTTTAAATGTACTTTTTGGCCATGTGTATTTTTTCATTGAGAAAAATTACATTTATTAATGGGGATAGTTGTTTTGTTCTTATTCAGTTCTGTCAAGACCTTGTATATCTTAGAAATTAGCCCTTTCTCAGATGGATATTGGATAAATAGTTTCTCGGATTCTGCAGATAGCCTTTGTGTCTTTGTCACTATTTCCTTTGAAGTACAGAAGCTTCACAGTTCAATGTATTTCAATGTGTATCTCGACTTCCACTGGTTTGGACAGTGGTGTTTTCTACTTGAAGATGCCTTTAGTCTCAATATCCTAGAGTGTTTTGCCTATGTTTTCCTCTATGTACTTTATAGTTTCAGGTCTGAAATCAAGGTCTTTAAACCATTTTGATTTTACTTGTTTTTCATGGTGTTAAAGAGATGTCTGAATTCACCTTTTAGCATGTAATTGACTAGTTTTCCCAACACCACTTGATGAAGAGGTTTTCTTCGCTCCATCTGAATTCATTGCTTTCTTTTTAATCAATGATTAATTGGGTAAATCTCAGAAATTAGCTTTTTGATAAATAGTTTAAATTTTTCATTTACCATGTTTATAAATATGTCTGTAACTTTCACATCTATAGAAAATGTCCTTATCACTCATTTCAAGCATGAAAAAATTTCTAACGTTACCCCCTGATGAGAATTGCCTTTTCCCTACCTTCCATCTCTCTTCTATCACCAGCTAGCTTTCATTGCCACTTTTTACCCAACCTTTACTTTCTAACCTGAGCTAAGACCAGCATATTCTGAAATTCATGCTGGTTTTTATACCTTATTAAGTTTAAGCTTTGCCTATTTTACTCATAATATACAATCCGTTTGCAACATTCTTTTTCCCTTGAGTCTCTGAAATTGTACTCTCTTGCCTTTTAAATTATTCCACCATAGGATGCAGTCCTTAAATCTGTATTAACAGTAGAATATCAAAGCATATAGTTTAACCAGGATCCATAGATTTTTTTAAATTAGTATCTTGCTTCAAGGTATTATAAAAATCTCTCCTCTGTGATTAAATTTTTTTCTAATCCTTCTTATCCAAACCTTTTTATCTAAGGGCTTATACATACTAGACAGGACTTACTTATTATTCAAGCCTACAGGAGTCTTCCATACTTCATACTAAGTTAAGCTTATATTTCCACACAAGAATACAACCTTTAATAAAAAAATTCATTAGATACTGATTGTTTATTAAATTTTATTTTTTAATACTTATAAATTCTCTGAAAACAGAAGTTTTATTGCAACACTTTTTTTGTGACCACACCCACCAATGCTCAGGGGTTACTCCTGGCTAAGGGGACCATATGGGACGCCGGCATATTGAACCTCGGTCTATGCTTGGTCAGTTGCATGCAAGGCAAATGCCCTACTGCTGTGCCACCACTCTTGCCCCTATTTATTGCAATATTTTTAGCTCACTGTAATACTAATGCAGAATAGAATCCTGAATATCTGCTAAATTAATTATTTTAGTATTTTAAAAAAATTTTAAAGGTATTCCTGGTGTTTCTCTGGGCTTACTCTTAACTCTGCTCAGGGATCACTCTTCTTGTGGCTCAAAGAGACCATATGGGGCATGGGATTGAACACAGATTTGCTGCAATGCAAGGCAAGGCTGCATTATCTCTCCAAACCCTAAATAAATTATTTGACTTACTATTTTTGAATTTAAAAAGTCATTATTTTTGGATACTTTCTTTTCTGGAATCCATGTAATCATGAAAAATAATTTTTATTTTTACCCCAAATTTCTGGTCGTAAACCAAGTAAGAGTTATGAAGAAAAATCACAAATTTATTTAATGAATACATCAGGACAATATTTTCAAATTATAATGCTGTGTTATGTATTCAACAATTGCAAAATCAATTCTGTAAGATTTTGATGAAATTATTTTGGTTTTTAATTTGACTATGACCTAACTATGTACATGTATATTAACAAATGTGTTGCATATTTTTAAAAATAAAATTTTATTTAAACACCTTGATTACAAACATGTGTGTTGCATACTTGATTAAGATTTAAAGTGTTTTGGGGCTGGAGTGGAGGTGCAAGCAGTAGGGCATTTGCCTTGCTGTTGCTAGCCCCTGGAGTCCCATATGGTCCCCAGAGCCAGGAGCGATTTCTGATCTCATAGCCAGGAGTAACCTCTGAGTGTCACTGGGTGTGGCTGAAAAACAAAACCAAAACAAACCAAAACAACAAAACAAAACAAAACATTTAAAGTGTTTCAGGACCAAAAAGATAGTACAGCGGTGGGAAAGCATGCCTTGCACATGACCAACCAGTTCTCTATCCCTGGCATCCCACTGTGGTCCCTCTACCTAGAAATGATCCCTGAGGGCAGAGTCAAGAGTAAGCCCAGAACACTGGGTGCTATGATCAATATCCCCAAAAGTATTTAAAATGAACCTTTATTTGCAAGCTTCAAATGCATAAAACTTATATATGGGAGACACTGGACTTCATTCCTACCACTACTTGAGAACCACCAGGTATGGTCCCATCAACACCACTGAAACAACAGAGAACAAATTTCAGTTAATAAAAGAATGAAGAAAATATCCACTTTAGATAAAAGCAGCAAGAATGGAAACAGTTACAGTTATCAAAGTAATAGTATATACAGTATTTTGGTGGAAGACATCTCTGCTTAAATCACTGCAAAGAACTTTTTCTTGTGACTTTTCCACCCAAGTATTATTATGCTAAAGAGATCCAGCTTTTACAGCCTCAGCAATTATTTGCTGGATGATGTCAGAAAAGTAATGAGGATTTCTACTTTCAACATAATTTAAAATGTCTAAAAAAGATTTATGTACTATGCTGTTTCAAGTATGTTTGCCTTTTTGTTGGAGTGAATATAGAATAGCTCCTGAATATAGAACCTGGGAAATTTTGTGTAAAAGACAACAAATTATAATATCAAGATGTGTTTGTTATTATACCAATTCTTTTTTATTTTGTCCTCCTTTTAAAATTTTTTGTTCAGTTTATGTTTTTGTTTTGTTAGTTTGTTTGTTTTGGGGCCACACTCGGTGATGCCCAAGGGTTACTCCTGGCTCTGCACTCAGAAATCGTTCCTGGCTTGGGGGACCCTATGGGATGCTGGGAAATCGAATTGTGGTCTGTCCTAGGTCAGCTGTGTGCAAAGCAAGCACCCTACCACTGTGACACTGCTCCAGCCCCTATAATTCCTTTTGAAAACAATTTTATTTTTTGTGTTTGGTATTATAATTCCTTTATAAAATAATTTTTATTTTTTGTCTTTCTCATTGCCATGATTCGAATAAAATAATTCTTTCATTTTACACTTTTAGTGGATAGCTTTAGCTGATAGTCTGTATATAAGTCCTGGTTTAGGCTTCACCCTGGACCCACTTATGTCTTTTTTCCTGTGTATTTCTGTATTCTGTCCTCATTCACCCCTTCTGCTTTCTTCTTTACATGTACAATGTGCTAGTCTGGGATATGCTACTCAGGTCACTGGTACTCCATGAATTGCCTTTCAAGAACCACTGCTGCTAATCTTTGCCCCTTTTTTAAATTTTTCACTTGTTCTCTAGCTATAGCATGTGTGTTAATCACTGCTTTTCAGCCATTTGCCTAGGCATAGTTGGGTATCACAGAGAAAAATACCTGACCTGTGCTCCCTTTTTTTTTTTAACTTACCCACCCTCTAGCTACCTTCGTTTATCTATTTCAGAATTTACCAATGCAAGGTGATTTCAAATAACCAATTGAATTAAACTTCCTGGAACCCCTCATCTCAGTGCTACATTTCCACCTAATGCTATGATTGCTCATTCTCATGCTCATGATCTCTATATATCTATATGGTCCATTGCCCTCAGCTCCAGTACCATGGTTTTGTTTGTTTGTTTTTTTGTTTGTTTTGCTGCACTAAGTTCCAATTCTGACATAATTTGCATAATTCCTTTAATATTTAAAATTAATTTTTAAATCTTTGCCTAGATATTTGAGTGCAAGTACACCAGGGAATGACATTGAAGGACAAATAAGTAAAGGAAACACAAAATTAAATGTGTTGTCAGTGCTAACTTTTTCATCTTTTTTTTTTTTTGGTAGTTGTTGTCGGGATATGCTGCCTGATGCTCAGGGCTTACTCCTGCTTTACACTTAGGGATCCCTCCAGGCGTGACTCATGGGACCATATGAATGCCAGAGACTGAAATTGGTGACTGCTTGCAAAACAATAGTCCAACTCGATGTACTATCTTTCTGCCCCTTTCCTCTCAAGAAACTTTATTTTTCTTAATTCTGTTTTAGAGATAGTTATTTACAATAATAATAATGTAGGGTTTTATGTACAAATTATTCTGTCGCTACACCCTCCATCAGAGTATCAGCTTCCCTAGACCATTATTTTTATGCCTCTACAACGTCTTATTTTTCCTCCCATAGTGATATGCTTCATCCTAGACATTAGTTCTTAATATCTGTTCCTTTTGGCCATATGCTGCATTTTTATTATGTTTGTATCCCAATATATTTATAGAGGAAATCATTCAGTTTTCATCCCTCTTCCAAGAGAGGATAATAACATTTTTCCATTCAATAGCAGCACATGGCATATAAGCTGTATTTTGTTGTGTATATGTAACATTATTTATCCAGTACATGTTCTTGGATACTTGGGTTGTTTGCAAGGTTCATTTATTGTGTACTGAAGTGAACACAGGGTGTAAATGTATCTTATAAATAGAGTTTTTGGGTTATCGGAATAAATGCCAAGAAATGTAATTGCTGGATCATATGGAAAAGCAGTCTTAGATTTCTGAGAAGCATTCAAACTGTTTTTAAGGAGTTTTAGCTAATTAACATTCTTAGCAGAAATGGTTAAGGGTTTTTATATAAAGCACTGATAGAACTTAATAAAAAACAAAACAGCCAACTCCTCTTAAAAAATAAATGAGAGTGGGGGAAGAAATGAAAAGAAACGTTTTCAAATTGAACACCCATTGCCAGGGAAATGCAAATTAAAACAATTTTAAGATTTCACCTCACACTACTGAGACAGGCATACATCAAAAAGAAAAACAAAAAATGCAGTGTTGACAGGATGTAGAGGAAAAGCAGCCATGGCCTGGTGAAGGATGATGGTGTTGGGAAGGGTACACAGGTGAAGGATGGATGGTGTACATTGTATGGCTTAAAACCAACAATGAACACATTTGTAACCATGCTGCTTAGACAAAGCAATTCAATTTTAAAAATGGTGTAGCAAGATAGGAGAGAGAAGAGAAACACTAAAATCATGTTGGTTCAAATGTTTCTTTAACATATGCTTATTGTAGTCCTTTTCTTCCTTACTTTGCTAGTCAAACAATTATGTTGTTGTAAGGAAAATATTTTCTTTCTATCTTCCCAAGACAAATAGTTCTCCCAAGCTAAGAAATGGATAAAATGTGCAGCGTAACTTGGGTCTTGAGAGAATAGCAGGCAGTTATCTATTTATAAAGCCAAGTTGCTATATTCTTCTACTATTTCCTCTGCTTCAGGTCTCTGGCTGACACCTTTTCAATACTTTGTCTTGGTTGGTTTAATGGCCAAAACATTTGAGCTGAATTCTTCTTGAAGATTTTCTTTTACTGAATATAAGCAACTCAACCTCCTTCACATATTTAATACTTTATCACAGAACAAATTATGAATGTTTTTAAATTGTCTAATTCAAAACATGTTTTTTATCAAAAGTTTAAAATTTATGATATATGTTTAAGAAAACGTTGTATGAAAACTAATTTAAAAGAATTATAGTAGTACTATTTTATATTGTTTCATAGCCTGGCTCTTTAGGGCATAACCTTGAAATCTAAGAGGTAAAATATAAATATTAGAAATATATCACTGTGAATTTACAATGTTGTTTTGTCAGATGGAAGTAATTTCCTTGATGCCATATACTGACTATAAAGTTTTCCCTTTAAACACATACTCATTAAATGTGTTTGCCTTGCTGGCTTCTGAACTGGAATATTAGATGATATTAAAACAAATTTATGACTTTGTTTTATTACTGAAGCAAATTTTTATTAGAATGCCCTTTCTCCTTGAAGTCTATGAGTTGTCAAAGGCTCAATTTCCTTTGACTATAGCAGACATTTTTTTATATTACATATTGATTCCTTGTAAAAAAAAATAAAGTAACAAAGAATAATAAAATTGTAAAGGATAACAGCTATACAAATTTATCTCCTATTTCAAGAATCAGAAACACATATAACAGGTATAAGCACTGTCCCCAAGAATTTTAACTGGTTATTTCACATGACTTATTTGAAAATTTTTTATCTTTTAAAATTATTTTAAAGTCATTAAATTTTAATTTTTTTAAATATTGGGAAGAGCCCAATTTAAAAATTGTGAAGAGCCCACAGGTGATTCTTAGCTAATGAGACTAATGGTTCAATGCCAGATCCAAGGATGTGGTGTTGCTCAGGTCCTGCAGTAATGGGGATTACTCAGGTCACCATCATGGTGCTTCAGAACTTTCAGTCCCACACCTGGTGATGCTTAGGGGACAAACATATGGTGCCAGAGACGAAATCCATATGAAACACATGCATGCACTTTAATTGCCATACTAACTCCTAGCCAGGTAGAAAGAATACATTTATGACATATATTATTAGACTTGTTTTGAAACTTTTGGTTTTACAAATTTCTGAACAACTTAGATATATGCATAACAAAGATGCATGAGGATCATGTGACAATTTACCAGTTTTCAAAGAATATTACTTATCCTTCAGAATACATACAATTAGTGCTGTGAACTAATTTATTATTTATTATAATGGATTTCTAAAAGAGTATTTTATTATAGTGATCAAGAAATCATCAGGATCTTATTCTAACCTATAACTATATAGCTCTAGATTTCCAGGCAAATCAATATTTTATTGTGATTTATTCATTTGCCAATACTAAATATTGAACTGACATCTAGCTGACATCTAGAGTTTTTAAAGTTGTGATTCTATATGTAAAAATATTTTCATCTATTAATAAGGTCAAAAAATGTAATTCACTTTTTTCCTGATTGTAATCAAAAGTAAAAGAAAGCATAAACACTTATCTTAGCATTAGCTTAGAAAGTAGCACACAGGGCCACACCAAAATAAGTGTAAATTTTTGTGAGTTGGAGAAAGACAGAAAATTTTTCACATTTGTACATGATGAGTTTATTTTTTTTTTAATTTTATTTATTTATTTATTTATTTTGGTTTTTGGGTCACACCCAGCGGTGCTCAGGGGTTACTCCTGGCTGTCTGCTCAGAAATAGCTCCTGGCAGGCACGGGGGACCATATGGGACACCGGGATTCGAACCAACCACCTTTGGTCCTGGATCGGCTGCTTGCAAGGCAAACACCGCTGTGCTATCTCTCCAGGCCCCTTTTTGTTTGTTTTGAGGGGTTACACCAGTAGTGATCAGAGGTTTCTCCTGGCTCTGCACTCAGAAATTTCTCTTTTAGGCTAGGATGATTATGTGATGCCAGGATCAATCCCAGATCTGCTGTGTGCAAGGCAAATGCTTTACCTGCTGTACTATCATTTCAACTCCACATTTGTACATGATGATTTTAATCTGTTATCCTATCCAAAGACAGAATTTCTAAATATTTTGACTGACTGCTTTGCTGCCACTTATCCTAGACTACTTATATAAAGTAAATCATTGACATATAATTCTAAACAACTGGCCCAAATCCCTCCCCAAAAGAAAGAAAAATGTCCAAATATGAGCATCTTAATATCAATGAATAGTGATAAAAAATAAATCTAAATAAAATATATTCCTGTATAATAGTTTTAACAAAAACCACTAATTAAATATGTAAGAATTCCAACATAGTAACTACCATTATTGCATATCATGATTCATATTTTGTCTAGAGCCAAAACCTTATTTTGTATTTCCAATATCTAATATTCTTCCTTTTATTGAAATGCTGTTGTTTATAATACAGTTAATGATTGTTTTATAAATTACTCCAATGCCACCCCCTGCATGGCAGGGTGCTGTCTTACCTCCACTGGTGTCCCAGAAACATTCTTCCACTCCTACCTCAAACTTACTTCTGTAGACAACTCCAGTTTTGCTGACTTTGGCCTTTTGTTGTTCCCTTAATATCTTTATATACCATGTTAGGAAGAGCCCATGCAGCTCTTATTTTTTTAAATGAAAACAGATACAAATATGAGCTGTTGTACCTTAAATTAAAAGTACTGTGAAAGAATTTATATCCCTATTCTTCATTTTAATCAATGATATCATATCTAGAGTTTTTTTGTATGAAACTTTTGAAACCAATATTATAATAACCCTCTTCCTTACTGTCAGCATTTTTCCAGTAACCAAATTTAAGATGTTCTATTTCCAGACAAATCTTTTAAAGTCTACCCCTTCATCAATATCCAGTCATTTTATTTCTCATAAAGTTTTACTGATGTTATTATTTTACCTTAAGATTGATGCTTTTGAATGTGTATACTTAATACTTTCCCTCTTTCATTTAATAAATTTCATCTAGTAAATTTCATCTCAGAAATTACAGTTAAAAACAATAATATGGGCCAGAGAGTTAATAGAGATTTTAAGGTATTGCTTGCCTTGCACAATGCTGACCTATATATAGAACACTACCTATGGTCCTCCCCCCACATACTTCCAAGAGTAATCCCTGAACATGGAGTCCGATATAACTCTTGAGCACTTATATGTGTGGCCCAAACCAAACAAAAATTCCAAACCTGTAATAAATTTTATGTCTTGGAACAGACTAACCATAATTATCATATTGGTATTGGCCCCCAAATTCTAAAATAATAGGTAAATGTTTTTCTGGCTTTTTCTATGATGGTGTTTCTGAAGAGATTAACATTGGAATGGGTGACCCAAATTAAGCAGGGTAATGAGAGTCATACAATCAGTTAAGGAGTGAGAGTAGAATTAAATGACAGAGAAAAGGGAAGTGTACAATTTGAAATACAAAATGTGTCTTCAGACACATATTGAGAGAACCTAAAAAGGTTTGATTTCAATGTGCATGTGCCACAATTAATTGCCTAAAAGCTGTTAATGCCAAAACTCTGGCTCATTGTACGAATTTTCTATATTGTTTAATGTCTTAGCTAAACTTAAGTTGGATTTTTTCTAATTATTTATATTATCATTCATCTTATCATGAACCGAATATCTCCTTATCCATTATTAGTTTTATTATTTTATAAAATTTATTGTGATTCTATGATCTACAATACTATCAATTGTTGTCTTAATATAAATTAAAGAGTCCTAGAGTTGGTGTGGTGATGGTGAGGTCTTTCTGGGCTCGACCGGGCTCCCACAGCCCCTATAGTCTGGCAGGTCTAAAGGTTGCAGGGTGAGAGCAAAGAGATTCACAAAGCATTCAGATGAAGTTTCAGGAGTTAGCCAGTTTATTTCAGAGCCCCTTCTGCCATGCACACCTCCTCATGGCCTCTATCCTAAGCCTTTTCCTAGCAGCTACCTCTCTACTCCTACTGGGCTCTCTTGGCCTCTGTCTCCCTTTCAGCTGCTTATTCCAGGCTTCCTAACTGGCTTCCAGGCTGATAAACTCCCTTAGGTTATGTTACTGCTGCTGCTTCTTTGATGATGCTCAAGTGATAATGCTGAATCTGATACTGAATTGGTGATACTGAATCTGATGCTGAATCTCTGATGATGATGCCTCTCATGATGATCCTCTCTCTCTCATCCCTCTCTCCCCCCATGTAGATTCCTCTACCCGTCCACTCCAGGTGTGGGCAATTCTGATCATTCAGGTGGGATAAATTCAGGTGGGGGAGGGGATACCCATAATCAATAATTGTTTCTAATGTACATAAATCCAATACCATATAGATAGATACCAGTGTATCTATCTCCTATCTCTAAGGACCTCAACAGCCTTTCCTCTCAAGGTTCCACCAATTCAACATCTCATTAGTTTCAACCTTTAAAACAAAGTTCCTTTTTATGTGAGTACACATATAATTTGTATGAACAATATAGAAATACACGTCTGAATTAAGTTTAGCTTTTATTAATTAAATAATTATATGGTATCATCTAATGAGTTATTTTATTATCTTCTTACTATTATCTAGTCACTTATTGATTTAATCATAATTAAATCAAAACTGATTAGCAATTTATAAAGGCACACCTGGTTAAATAAGGCATTGGGTGATTTAGTACATAATGAAGAATATAGAGTTTAGGGCCTAGTACTTGCCAAACATGTGCTCTACCACTGATATGTATGCTCAGGAGCCTTTCTTGGCTCTATACACAGGAGTGACCCCTGAAGGTATGAAGATGATCGTACTCTTTCAACTTGAGGTTGATTGCATGCGGAGCAAATCAGGATTGATTACTGACATAGCCAATACCTTGCTTCCTATAATATCTCTACAGGCTTATTATTCTCTTTTTGAATCTGGATCACCTATTTTACTAAAATTAAGTCTCCTACTTACTGTTTATTTTTTTTATCTTTTAGCATTTTGTTAGAAGCTATTCATTAGAGTTGGATTCTCACTGGAGTTATCTCCTTGAAATTATTGAATTTTGTATTCTAAAACTTTGATTTGTGCTTACTGTATTACTTTGTGTTATATTTTGGTTCTATGTTTCCTCTTTATGTGGTCGTTTTCTTTCTCTGTATATTTTTCTGGAATATTTAAGCTATTGTTCTTATATACTAATTACTCAACATACATAGACATCCTCATTTTGAAAGATGAGTTGGTTTACTAAGTGATTATTTTTTTCTGAATGTCAGTTGGGTTTTTATCTAAAAGCTATGAAAACCTTAAATAAAGATTTAAAAAAAGGTCATAGGAGACACTTTGTTCTTAGTTTTGTGCATGACTAGTTTTAAAGATTAGGTTTTTCTTTAACCCACAAACTCCAAGATTATAATTCATGGCAGCTCCATTTCACATATTCGGTCTGCCTCTAGTTATTTATGTAACAAGAATAATTGGTACATGAGACATAATATATTGTGTAGGGAAGGAGTCCCACAGGAGTAATCTTTGAGCATGAAGTGTCAGAAGTAGGCTCTGAGAACAACTGGATATAAGCAAACAAAATAAAATAAATAAAATAAAATGTAGATTTGGGCTGGAGAGATAGTACAGTGGCAGGGTGTTTGCCTTTCATGCAGCTGACCCAGGATGGCCAGTGGTTCAAATCTAGCATCCCATATGGTCCCCCAAGCCAGCCAGGTGTAATCTTTGAGCACAGAGCCAGAAGTAACTCCTGGGCACCTCTGGGTATGGCCAAAAAAAAAAATAACCCAAACAAAATAAATAATAGAATAAAATAAAATAAAATGTGGTATTTATTATTATTATTATTTTGGGGGGGGGTTTGGGTTTTGGGTCACACCCGGTGATGCTCAGGGGTTACTCCCAGCTATGTGCTCAGAAGTCGCTCCAGGCTTGGGGGACCATATGGGACACCGGGGGATCGAACTGCGGTCCATCCAAGGCTAGCGCAGGCAAGGCAGGCACCTTACCTCTAGCGCCACCGCCCGGCCCCAGAAAATGTGGTATTTATATCCAGTCATTATCAACCTACATTTTTCTTTACTCATGCCACGCCCAGTTGAATTTCTTTGATTCTATGTTTGTATGCATGTATTTTGACTCTAACTTCCATCAATTTCTCAGCACATAGGAGCACAATCTCTAAACAAGTTCTAAACAAAAACTAAGAAAAAATAACCAGTTAGGTCTCAAGAAGAAGAAATAAAAAGTAGAAGAAATGAAAGCCCTCCTCAGATTGCCATTGTATTTATCAATTATTGTGGAACCAGAACCCCAGAATCTAAAATAATCTTACTAGTTTTTAAATTATAGATTTCCAGTGTATCAAATAGTAATTCACACCACTAAACAAAAAAACAATCACTTTTCTTTCAGGTGATCAACTTTCTTTCACATAGATGCTTTTCTATGTAATGTATTCTGTATGTAGATGATGTGGAGCACTCCCTCAAATATATAAGTCAAGCCTTAAATATAATAGCAATTCTATTGTTTACTGAAGTTTAACAATATATATCACAGCCATATTAAACATCTCAAACTTAAGAGGTCACTTACATTTTACCCACACTTACGTTAAAAAAAAACATTGGATCCTCTGTAATTTATTTAAATTCTATTGAGAAGCATACAATTTAATTGAAGTTCATAGTCAGTTGGCAATTTCAATCATTTATCTGGGACCTCTTTGGCATAAGCCTGAGGTTGTTAGATAATTTTTATTTCCCATGTTACTGCAGAAAATAATTTGACTGTTTTACCTATAATTTTTTTTACTATAAAGTAGTGGCTGTCTTACTGTTATTCAAAAGTTTGCCTTTCTTCAAGACACTTCCAACCTTTTCTAATTATGACATTGAAATTCTTTCAAATGTTCCCATTGCATGTTTCCAAGCCAACTCTATATTCTTAAGTTTCATGTTAGACAGAACTCTAATTTTTGCAGCATGTGACATTCTGTTCCAGCAGATATTATTATACAATAAATTACTTCAAATAACATGATTTTCATAATAATTAATTATTTGCAAGTGAACAACACTCTTCTGGTGCTCAGAGAAGTGAGCCTTCCAAGTATGAAACAGGTGAGACTATTATTGCTCTGCATGTGCTGAATGTGATTCCAATACTTAAGCAGTTTGAAATCTCTGATCCCAACAAAGTGTGTGAACTCAACTGAAACCAACTGTAACTGAAGCCAACCATATCTAAATAGAACTGAAGGTTGAATGGAACTACTGATCTCTGCTGTGTGTCAGGAGCTCGTCAGACATCTTGGGACTTTTCTGCTTTCCTGGGGCCAGAGAATTTGATCTCTTCAGGATTCTTCCCTGAAAGCTTGCCTTCTTCAGAGGTGAGTTGCCCAGCCCACAGACTGTAGAACTAGCTCATCTCTGCTGGGTGTCAGATGAATATCACCATAAAGAATTTTAAAAATCACAATACAAGCATGACAATGGGGAAAACTCATAGGCAAACACAGTGGACAAAGAATGAAGATGATAGCTCTGATGATGCCCAAATTACCAACCATCTGATTAATCTTTCAGATAGGACTTAAAAGTAGAAATATGGAGGATCCTCGTGGAAATCAAAGAAAACATAGATCAAGCTGTACAGAACACAAAGAGATAAATCATAAAACTCCAAATTGAAATAACGGGTCTGAAAAGCATAGTAGCTGAACTGAAAACCTCAATGGAAAACCTCTCCAACAGGATAACATTAGCAGCTGAGGACAGAATCAGTGAACTGGAAGAAGAAATTCAGAACAACTCCATACAGAAGAAGAGATTGGAAAAAACACTTTAAGTCAAATGATTAGACAGTGGAAAAAGTACTCTAAAAATGTGAACAGATAAAAATAGAAGTCTTTGATATACTCAACAGAAATAACATAAGAATCATTAGAGTCCCAGAGACCCAGGAAGGAGATACCCTGGAAAAATCAACAGTCAAAGACATTATCACAGAGAAACTTCAGAGATAAAGACTGCATGCAACAAAATCCTGCATGTCCGAAGAGTGCGAGATAAAAGAGAACTGAAGAAAAGCACCCCAAGACACATCCTAGTCACAATGACGAATCCTGCAGATAGAGATAGGATACTGAAAGCAGCAAGATCAAAAAGGGAAATTACATTCAAGGGAGCATCCTTAAGATTTACAGTAGAGGGTATGGAGAGATAGCATGGAGATAGAGCATTTGCCTTGCATGCGGAAGGATGGTAGTTCGAATCCCAGCATCCCATGTGGTTCCCTGAGCCTGCCAAGACCGATTTCTGAGCCCAGAGCGAGGCGTAACCTTTGAGTGCTGCCAGGTGTGACCCAAAAACAAACAAACAAACAAAAAAAGATTTACAGAAAACATGTCACAAGAAACCCTCAAGGCCAGAAGATAGTGGTAGGAAATTGTGAAAAGACTGAATGAAATAGATGCTTCACCTAGAATACTGTACCCAGCCTGACTCATGTTCAGTTTGAAGGAAGGATACATAGCTTCATGGATAAATAACAGCTCAGAAACTTTACAGATGCAAAACAAGCCTTAGAAGAAAAGCTGAAAGGTCTATTTTAAGACAAAACAGACCAACAAACACACCAAACTTATACACAAAGATGACATTAAATCCCAGGGCAATCAATCATCTACCTCAATACCAATGGACTGAAAGCACCAGTTAAGAGACACAGAGTGGCAAAATAGATCAAAAAGATGAATCCAACCTTCTGCTGCCTACATGAAACACACCTGAATAGTCAGAACAAACATAGACTCTAAATCAAAGGCTGGAGGAAAATCATACAAGCAAACAAAACCCTTACAAAAGCTGGGGTGGCCATGCTAATATCAGAAGACAAACTTTAAACTCAGAAAATTTGGAAGGTACAAAGATGGACACTTCATACTAGTCAAGGGATATATGCAACAGGAAGAAATCACACTACTAAACATATATGCAACCAACAAGAAACCAGCAAAATATCTAATAAAATTATTGACAAAATTGAAGGAGGATATCAAGAAGAACCCAATAATTGTGGAAGACTTCAACACGGCCATGTATATATATTGTGTATCCAGTTTTCTGGGGATGGAGAGGTAAACCACTCCATCCCCAGAAAACTGGATACACATTCTTCTCCAATGTACATGGAGACCACATGCTAGCACATAAAATATACTTCCATAAAATCAAGGGGATAGAAATTCTGCAGGCTACCTTTGCTGACCACAAGGCTCTGAAATTAGATGTAAACTACAAAGGGACAAAGAAGAACAACTTTAACACCTGGAAATTAAACAGCCTACTACTGAGCAACCAGTGGGTCAGAGATGAAAGCAAAGAGGAAATCAAAACTTTCCTGGAAACAAATGACAATGAAGAAACAAACTATCAAAATGTATGGAACACACCAAAAGTGGTACTGAGAGGAAAATTTATAGCTATACAAGTACACACCAGGAAGGAAGAAGGAGCATACCTGAATAGCTTAATGATGCAGTTTATAGAATGAGAAAATGATCAACAAAAGGAACCAAAAATAGGTTGACAAAAGGAAATAACAACTTAGAGCTGAAATCAATGAAGAGAAGATCCCAAAAACAAACTGAAAGACCAACGGAACTAGAAGTTGTTTCTTTGAAAAAATAAAAAATTGATAGACCATTGGCAAAACTCACAGAGAGAGAAACTTGACAACCAGTATTAGAAATAAAAAGGGAGACCACTACAGATATTTCAGAGATTCAAAGAGTAATCAAAGACTACTTTGAGAAACTCTATGCTACAAAACATGAGGACCTGTAAAAATTGGATAAATTCTTGCTTGAACTCTTATAATCTTCCATGTTTGAATAAGGAGGAGGTAGCATATCTAAACACCCCAGTCCCTATTGAGGAAATTTCAACAATAAACCAATGTTCTCCCCCAAAACAAAAGCCCAGGACCAGATGGATTCAATAAAAAATTCTTTCACAACTTTCAAGAGGAACTAACACCAATCCTGCCAGGATCTTTTATGAAATAGAAAAAAACGGGAACACTTCCAAATAGTATTTATAAAGCCAACATCACCTTGATACAAAAACCAGACAGAGATGCTACTATAAAATTACAGACAAATATTCCTGATGAACACAGATGAAAAGATCCTCAATAAAATTCAGGCAAATAGAATCCAATGTATCATAAAGAAGATCATTCATATGATCAAGTAAGTTTCATCCCAGGAATGCAAGAATCATTTAACATCCATAAATCTATCAATATAATACACAGCATCATTAAGAAGAAAAATAAAACCACATATCAATAGATGCAAAAACAGCATTTGATAAGGTCCAACACTCATTCTTGTTAAAAAAGTTCTCAACAAGATGGGAATGAAAGGAACCTTTCTCAATATAGTTAAGACCATCTACTGCAAAACAATGGTAAACATTATCTACAATGAGGAAAACTAAAAGCCTTTCCTCTAAATTCTGGTAAAAGACAAGGGTGTCCTCAATCACAATTCCTATTCAACATAGTACTGGAAGCACTTGCTATAGCATTAGGTAAGAAAAAGATATCAAGGGAATCCAGATAGGAAAGGAAGAAATCAAGTTCTCACTGTTTGCAGATGTCATGATACTCTGCTTTGAAAACTCTAAAAACTCTACCAAAAAGCTTGTAGAAACAATAGATTTATATAGCAATGTGGCAGGCTACAAAATTAACACAGAAAAATCAATGGACTTTTAATACACAAATAATGACAGGGAAGAAATAAACATTAAGAAAAAAAGCCCATTCACATTAGAGTCACATAAAGTCAAATATCTTGGAGTAAAATTAATTAAAGAGGTGAAGGACTTTTACAAAGAAAATTATAAACCAGCTTCAAAAAAATAAAAGAAGACATGCTAAAATGAAAACACATAACCTGCTCATGGACTGGCAAGATTAGCACAATTAAAATGGCAATGACATTTTTCTTTTTTTTTTTTTTTTTTTTTTTGGTTTTTGGGCCACACCCGGTAACGCTCAGGGGTTACTCCTGGCTATGCGCTCAGAAGTCGCTCCTGGCTTGGGGGACCATATGGGACGCCGGGGGATCGAACCGCGGTCCGTCTCCTAGGCTAGCGCAGGTAAGGCAGGCACCTTACCTCCAGCGCCACCGCCCGGCCCCAGCAATGACATTTTTCAAGAAGTGGATCAAACACTCCTAAAACTCATTTGGAATAATAAACACTCACGAATAGCTAAAGCAATCCTTGGGAAAATAAATATGGGAGGAATTACTTCTGTATTGCAAAGCAATAGTCATCAAAACAGCCTGGTATTGGCATAAAGGCAGATCCTCAGATCAGTGGAATAGGCTTGGATACTCAGAGAATGTTGCCCAAACATAAAATCACTTAATTTTTTATAAAGGAGCAAGAAATACTAAATTAAGCAAGAAAAACCTCTTCAAGTTAGCACAACTGGTTAGCCACTTGCAAAAAAGCAAACTCAGACCCCCACCTAACACCATGTATGAAGGTATAGTCTCAATGGATTAAAGACCTTGATATAGACCTGAAACCATAAGGTATAAAGAACAACACATAGGTAAAACACCCCATGACATTGAGATTAAACACATCTTCAAGCAGGAAACAGCACTCTCCAAACAAGTGGAAGCAGAGAGAAACAGATGGGAATATATTAAGCTGAAAAGCTTCTGCTCCCAAAGGAAATAGTGCCCAGGATACAAGAGCCACCCACTGAGTGGGAGAAACTATTCACTCAATACCCATCAGATAAGGGGCTAATCTCCAAAATATACAAGGCACTGACAGAACTTAACAAGAAAAAAACATCTAATCCCATCAATAAATGGGGAGAAGAAATGAAGATACACTTTATCAAAGAAGAAATACAAATGGCCAAAAGACACATGAAAAAATGCTCCACATCACTAATCATCAGGGAGACGCAAATCAAAACAACTATGAGGTACCATCTCACACCACAGAGATTGGCGCACATCACAAAGAATGAGAATAAGCACTGCTGGCTGGGATGTGGAGAGAGAGAAACTCTTATTTACTGCTGGTTGGAATGCCGTCCTGTTCAATCTTTATGGAAAATGATATGGAGACTCTTCAAAACACTGGAAATTGAGCTTGCATACGATCCAGCTATACCACTCCTACGGATATACCCTATGAACACAAAAAATTCAATTAAAAAATCCCTTCTTCACACCTATATTCATTGTACCGCTATTTACAATAGCTAGACTTTGGAAACAACCAAGATGCCCCTCAATAGATGAATGGGTAAAGAAACTGTAGTACATATACACAATGGAATATTTTGCAGCCATCAGAGATGTGGTCATGAAATTTTCCTATACATCAGTGTACATGGAATCTATCATATTGAAAGAAATAAGTCAGAGGGAGAGAGATAGACACAAAATAGTATCACTCATCTATGAGTTTCAAGAAAAATAAAAGACATTCTGCAATAATTTTCAGAGACAAAGGAGATGAGGGCTGGAAGGTCCAGATCATGATATGAAGCTCACCACAAAGAGTGGTGAGTACAGTTAGATAAATAACTACATTGAGAACTATCATAACAATGTGAATAAATGAGGAAATAGAAAGCTTGTCTCAAATACAGGTGGGGGGTGGGAAGGAGAGAGATTTGGCACATTGGTGGTGGGAATATTGCACCAGTGAAGGGGGGTGTTCTTTATATGACTGAAACCAAACTACTTATATGTGTAATCAAGGTGTTTAAATAAAGACATATTAAAATACAGAACTAAAGTTCATATTATATGCAAATTCATGAACTGGGTCACTGCAGACTCAAGGATAATAGTAAGGAAGGAAAAGGAAGAGAAAAGGCATAGGAATGAAATTCTTGATAGTGAAGAACAACCTAGAGTCTGTCTATTCATATGCACCACATCTACAATTTTTTAATTTACCAATTACTGGTTAGTATTATAAACATACAATATTCCTTTTACTATTTTTTTTGGGGGGGAGGGAACTCAGAGCTGAACAGAGTTTACTCCTGGTTCTGTGCTCATGGATCACTTCTAGTTGTGCTCAGGAGACCTATTTGTGGTTTCAGGGATCAATCCAAAATTGGCTGTATGCAAGGGAAAAGTACTAATCATTTTACCATCTCTTTGGCTCCTATTCATTTCCTTTTATGCCACCAACCTTAAAACATTATGTCTTTCACTTCTCAGATGAAGACAAGCAGGTTTCCAATAGGCACATAAAAGAAAGTGCTAAGCATCACTTATCAATAGGGAAATTTAAATTAAATGACAATGAAATATCATCTCACATCAATGAGAATGTCATGAATCAAAATAGATGGTTACTCACATAATTCAATTTGGGGGATGTTTGGGTCACACCCAGTGACACTCAGGGGTTACTCCTGGCTATACGCTCAGAAATCGCTCCCGGCTTGGGGTACCATATGAGACGCCATGGATTGAACTGCAGTTCATCCTAGGTTAGTGCAGGTAAGGCAGATAGATGCCCTGCTGCTTGCGCCACCACTCTGCCCCCTAAACTTTATTTCTTTATAAACTTTTTCTGTCTTCTGATGTTCCTCTACCTTGAAGCTCACCTATTGTTGGATAGGTTTTCTATTAAATGTTTTATTTAAGGTCCCATACTCTTTAGTTCTAGATCTATAGTTAATATCTAAGAGATTATAGAGTGGGTATTAGTAGAGTCTCTCATGTTAGTATCTTCATTTGTTGAGTTTGGTGAACTTCTACAGGACTTTTCCATTTACTCTTATGGTGTATTTTGTCATTGTCCTCCTTGGGAGCTCTCTGAAGGATTATATTGACCGTTGCACTTTTCCTACCCCACCAGTTCTCACCTAGTGGCAGGAGGTAAAAGTGTGTCCAGTGTGGGACTGAATTTTAAGTGGCTGTGAGATTGCGGGTACAAGCAGCAGGGAGCAGGGTTTAGATGTGTGTCTGAGAGATGAATGAACAAGCAAAGTGTCTGAGTTTTGGATATGAGTCTTTAAAATTGGGAAAGTTTGGTTCTGATGGATGCTGGGATCCAGGTGGGAGGGAAAGGTATCTGCTATCTATTTCTAGGTGCCTTTTTCAATCTTCTTCAACAAGCATGTCATATATGACATATTGTTATACTTTATAATTTATTGAATAATCTTTGGGGACTGTTTTAGAATCACTATTTGTTGAAAATCTTTCAAGCTTTTTATTCTGAAATTGCCACAAATGTATGTTGTATGCTGCTGAGAGTAATAATTACTTTTAGAGTTATGGATTAATAGAGCTATAATCCAAATAAGATAGAATATGGTGCTATCTCTGCTGCTACTGCTGCTGATCAAGATATAAATTTATGTACATTTATATACCAATAAAATATTTATATATTAATAAAAATATTAATTTCACCATCCTATCTCCAATACAGTTATATTTACTCTTTAATTCTATGATCCTACACAAACAAGAAATATTTCACAATTGGGAATAAATAAACCAAAGTAGTTTGTAATGATTCTTAAATAAGAGACAAAAAAAATTTTGTAAATTAACGTGTGTATTGGAATTCATATACAGACTTGTAAAGTGACTTTTCTAAAGTATGGTAGTGCTCATAAATTCTGTGTCCTTATGTAATTGGCTTCACTTGAGGCTTTATAACAGATACTTTAAGGACCTAGAGGTACATTCTGAAAGCTATAATTCAAAAATGTCCAGCCAAAAGTGTCCCACTGACATGTAAAATAGGACATGTCCTGTGATAATTGCTATTAATATGACATAAATCAAGACAACTGAAAACAATTTACATTAGTTGGTTACATTTTAAAAAGACAAAAGAATTATGGATGACAGCAGTAATTCAGAATGTCCTTATAAAAATTCACATTATGGCTCCCTCTACCCAATAAAAAGGAATGACTGGCTTTTGAATTCCAATTATTGGACAAAAGCAATTCCAGGGTATTAACAGTCTGCTAGCTAACAATGGCCTTTTTCTTTATGTGTCATAATATTGCCTGAATTTAGAAAAATAATCATGTTTATTTTTATTTATCTAGCGCCAGCGCTAGAAGTAATGTGTCTGCCTTGCAAGTGCTAGCCAAGGAAGGACCACCGTTCAATTCCCCCGGCGTCCCATATAGTTCCCCCCAAGCCAGGGGTAATATCTGAGTGCTTAGCCAGGAGTAACCCCTGAGCATCAAATGGGTGTGGCCCGAAAAACCAAAAAAAAAAAAAAAAAGAAAGAAAAGAAAGAAAAAGAAAACCAATTATGTTCCATGCCACTTTTTTCAATTTGGTTGTCTCACTCTCATCAATCTGATCATTCTTTATATATATGTATATAATTTACCTTTTATTTAGGCACCATAATTTGCAAGGTTATTCATAGCTGAGTCTTAGGTATACAAAATGTTTCCATACCTATCTTATAGCCAGTGTCAACTTTCTTCCATAAATGTCTTCATTTACTCTCCAATCCTGCTTTCTTAACCGGAGCTTTTTGTTTGTTTGTTTGTTTTTGATGATGCTCAGGGGTTACTCCTGGCTATGCGCTCAGAAATCACTCGTGGCTTAGGGAACCTATGGGTCACTAGGAGATCTAACTGCAGCCCTTCCTAGGTTAGCTGCTTGCAAGGCAAATGCCCTACCACTGCATCACCACTCCGACCCTGACAGGAACATTTTTAAGAATGGTTACTATAGTTTGCGTCTCATGCTTTCAGTCTTGTTTTGATGGTTTTTCTATACAATTAAATAATAGTACTTCACTGTTTTTATGATCCCTGCTTCCCGACCCTTGGTGCATTCCATATGTCTTTTCTTCCCTTCTTCCCCTTTTTTCCTTTCATCTTTCTTTCCTTCCTTTTCCTTCTTTCCTTTCTTTTTTCTTTCTAACCTTCTCTTTTCTGTCTCTTTTCTCTTTCTTTTTGTTTCTTTTTTTGTCATGAGAACTTTTAAATTAATTTTTTAAAAACTGACTTTTAGTTTTTGCACACATCTATGAGTGTTCAGGGCTTTCTTTTGACTCTGCACTCAGAAACAGTTCCTGGTAAATTTGGGACCATACAGGATGCCAGGGATCTAACCTGGATCAGCTAAGCATTCTCCTTTTCTTCTTTTCCCTCTAAGTGTTTATTTCCTTCTCTAGCCATTCCTTTCCTATCTTTACCTACCTAAGGATATGTAGCCTAAAACGATAAAGTAGAACCTAGACTACCCTGGATTCTTGGCAATTATTATTTTTATTTTATTACTCTTGTCTTTCGGACCAAACCCAGCAACACTCAGGACTTACCCCTAGCTCTGTGCTCAAAGTTCAGTTCTGATGGGACTCATCATCTGATGGGAACCAGATAGGGTACTTGGAATCAAACCTGGATTGACTGAGTGAGTGCAAGGCAAGCAACATTCCTGTTGTATTGTCTCTATGACCCCATAAATTATTATATAAAAATACACTTTTAATTTTTAATGACAGCATTGTGACACAACTGAAAAATTTTATTGTGGAGAACATAAACAGAATTCTTAATTAACTAACTTGATTTTATTAATAAAACATAATTGTATATTATATAAATGTGAAGATTACTTTTTATTTTTTAAATTTTGTTAAATTATTTTATTTAAAACATGATATATAAGTAACATAATCATTATATAATTTAAAATTTTGTGTTGTCATTCATTTCTATTGTAAATGCATTTTTCTTTATGGTATGAACGAAATCAGAACATTATCTTTTAGAAAATGCTTTAAAAAACATTTGTCCCTCATATGCATGACTTAAGGCAGTGTTTAAGCCCCTTCCAAACTTGGATTAGCCTGTTTAGCCTTCAAGAGGCCATCTGGCCCCAGCCGAGGAACAATCATTTAAGGGGACTGTTGGAAGTATCTATGGATGGTTTGCATGATTTTTTTTCTCTTGCTCTTTATCTAGAAAGATTACACGATACATTTAATTATCTCTGGTCTTTTCATTTCACTTGCTTTTTTTTTCCTAGACATAAGGAAGACAGATTCCACAGAATAGCTGCAGCCTTTTTTTTTGTTTATTTTTTGTTTTGTTTTGTTTTGTTTATTTTATCTGAGTTTTATGGTTGATTTTGGAAGGATGCCTGTGGTCCCTCAGATGCAGAGGTCTGAGAAAGGACAGGAAGAGAGAAACAAGTACTTAGCTTTTCCCTGGCTAGAATTCTTTTAGAATTTTGTACTTTTTCAACCATTTCCTTATAATACCTACACCCTTTCCATATTTAGTCATTGAATTTATGAATTTAGTTGGAGCAATGATTTTCAGAAAGGCAAATGGGGCAGTAAAGGTTATTAAGCACATTAAACACTAAATAACCTGTAGACATTGGACATTTATCTTTACTATTCATTAAACTTCTCATTTTGCTTATGTAGTTTCTTTTCTGATTCTTTGAATTGTCTGTATTTTATTGTAACTCCTGGAACTTTCTCAGCAAAAAAATTTTTTTTGTTTTTATTGTTTTAAACTATTTATCAGACAAGAAAATGAATATAACTTCACAGATCTTTATGCTTGAGATCTATTAGTAGGAGATTCTTCCTAGGAGATTCTTTTTGTAAAATTAGTAATTTTTATTAGTAGATTTAGTAATCTACGAAATCATCTATCAACTCTACTAATCTTCTAATATACTAATTTTTTGGTTTGGGGGCCACACCCGGCGGTGCTTAGGGGTTACTCCTGGCTCCATGCTCAGAAATAGTTCCTGGCAGGCACAGGGGACCATATGGGACACCGGGATTCGAACCAACCACCTTTGGTCCTGGATCGGCTGCTTGCAAGGCAAAGGCTGCTGTGCTATCTCTCCGGGCCCTAATATACTAACTTTCATCATTCTTATTCCACTAATTCTATTAATCTATTATTTCTTATCTATAGAAGATTCCATTAGTAGAATATTTTATTATATGCTTTCATATTTCTCTATGTTTCAGTTCTATTAGTAGATTCTTGTAAACCCCATATCATTTTACTTTTTTTCCCCATACTTCTTGAAGTTTTTCCATAAGTTTTAAAGTCTTTCTTGGTGTCTTCACATTTTCTGCAGTAGGAATTTGTTCTAGGTTTGTGTTGTGTGTGTGTGTGTGTGTGTTTCTGTTTGTGAGCAAAAAATCATCTCTGTGTCATACATACTAAACCTGTTTCAGAGTCTCTATAGATTGCTTGTTCTATATATCCAAGTTCCCTGTTGTGACAGAACTATATTTCTTTTGTTCCTTTTTCTTTTTGACAATGTCAGAGATAGAATCTAAAACCTCACATATGCAAGGCATGTGCTGTACTACTCATCTACAAACCCAGTCCTTGTACTAGAGTTTTTAGCATGCATGTCTTCTTTTGATCCAGTGACACATCAGTCAGGGTGATGACATCTTGCCTTTTTCTTTCTCAAGGACATTATAAAATGGTCAAATTATTTGTAAGGCCATTATTTAAGTCAGTTTTCTACACATGCTCATTAACCTCATTCACTTTTTTTTTTTTTTTGCTTTTTGGGTCACACCCGGCAGTGCTCAGGGGTGTTACTCCTGGTTCTGTGCTCAGAAGTTGCTCCTGTCAGGCACGGGGGACCATATGGGATGCCAAGATTCAAACCACAGTCCATTCTGGATTGGCTGCATGCAAGTCAAACACCCTTCCTCTGTGCTATCTCTCCCATCCTCATTCACTTTTGATATTTTCAGGAACACACATGGGGGATTGTGACTATGTTTGAGGATAATATTTAAAGAATAATTGGGGACTGCCCCACTTTGTAAATCTTGATATCTTAAATGCTTTAATGGATTCCTTTCTGCTATTCTCCTAGCCTTTTCCCACCCCTGAACTATATGCATCACATGGCTAAATTCTAGATAGAGTGAGAGATAAATCAGACTCTTCAATCACTTTCTGTATAGTTGGAGAAGTCAGAAATTTACTTGCATGCTAACACTTCCCCAAAGGGAAGAAATGACAGGCTGAGAAGAAAGTAGCTCTGCATCTTTGGGAGAAAGATAATGCAGATGAAGTCAAACTATCACTTGTACCATGTCCAATTCATCCAAAGTCATTTATTTATTTGATTGTTTTGTTGCAACATTGTACCCGAATTTCAGCACTAAATATTTGAATTTCCTCAGAGACTCTTTTGTCCATGAGTGATTGTTTAAGACAATATTTCAGGAGATTTTTTTCAAAAGCCAAAGTTTATTACAGGTCACTGCAGAGCCTTCAGCTGATGATAATACTGTCTGCCTACTATTTAACACACAGGTATACAAGATTTATCCTGAGGACTCTGGCATATAGATCTGGATCCAGCAACATCATGAAAGAACATTCTTTAACAAATGGGTGACAAATTGTTCAATATATAGAATATAAGCAATGGACTATTTATTCATATGATGATGTTACTCTAAAAAGCATCTAATTGAATTTAAAAACTCACTTATCCAGGACCAGAGAGATAGCACAGCAGTAGGATGTTTTCCTTGCATGCAGCCGATCCGGGACAGATGGTAGCTCGAATCTCAGCATCCCATATGGTCCTGAGCCTGCCAGGAGCAATTTCTGAGTGCAGAGCCAGGAGTAACCCCTGAGAGCCACTGGGCATAACTATGATTACAAACATGTTTTTATTTTATTTTTATTACCTTTCCAGTCCTCATTTTACCCTTCTTTTCCCTCTTATCATATAATTTTAGTTATATTGTTAGTCTTTTTTTATTTTTATATTTATGGCTTGTATGCAGAAAAATAAAATTGATTGCATAGTCTCTGATGATAGTTGTTGTAGTATAGTTTTCTTTACTAAATTATAGTATATGTCTTTCTTACAGAGAAAAACACTTGAAACTTTTGCTGAGTTCTTCCAGTTGTTGCGTGTGTGTGTGTGTGTGTGTGTGTGTGTGTGTGTTTCTGCCTTCCTAGGTATCTTTGTGCAATAACTTAACAGCCAATTATTTGGGTATATTTGGGTATGTGCTTCCGATTATTTCCAGTTTTATCTTATTTTAGATTTCTTCCTTCTCCCAATTTTTGACTTTGCCTCCAACTGTCTGTGTTTGTGTATACAGGTGTGTAGCTTTTGTTATTGTCTTTGTCGGTGTTAAAATTTATTAGTGTTCAGTGCTTATTTTTGGCTCTTTACTCAAGAGTCAATTCTCAGGGTATTATTTGAAGTGCTAGAGATCAAAACAGGAGTTATCTGTGTATAAGACAAGCACCTTATACCTTGTACTATCTCTACAGTTGTTTTTCTCCAGTTATTAAGGTATCCTTTAATAATTGAGGTTTATAAATGTGTGATTTTTATGATGGCCAAACTATGTATGAGTCAGTGATCCATAAGCTGATAATGTCTCAATTCTTTTGAACGATAATTTTTTTCTAAGATTAATTGTTCTCCAGTGTTTAGAAATAGTTGGTTTTCATTTTGCTCTTTAAAAATATTTGCTTGTCAACCACAATAAGCCACCATTATCTAAACCTTAATTCTAATCTTTTAAATCAAGTGAACATTTTCCAAAAATCTCAAGGTCAACAAATACTTTTACCTTTATTTCCATAAATATTTTACCTAAGATACTGCATTTTGGTAGCTTAAATGTTATGTCATATAGTTATAGATTTCACAGTTATTTCATAGTACACTGCTTTGTCTTTTTTAGCTTTCAGAATATTCAGATCATAAAATCTATGTGCTAACAAAACACTAGAATCACACTTATTGAATTTCTAAACTATAGGCTAGCATTATACTGAGCATTTTATGTTATTGCTTTTAGTAACCATTTTCCACCAATGCCCATGCTTGACTTGGAACACATGGTACTCAAATTGGTTTTCAGATTGGATGTGAATAAAAATAACAATAAAGACAATAGCGAATACTCTTCGATCTCATATTATATATTCCAATTTGTTGAGACTGACATCCTGTCTTTGATCCATGAGTTGTCAAGGATCAAACCCAGATTGCACTTGCAAGGCAAGTGCCCTTCCCAACTCTACTATCTATCTGTCACACTTTTTAACTATTTTCTGAGATTACTCCTACTACAGGAGTTTTTCTATAAATTTTGAATGCATTTATAGTGCTAATTTAAATAATTGTTAACACATATCATCTCAGGATTGTTTGTTCCATGACTTGGGTGTTTCTGACCTAGAAACCACATAGTGGCTCATATATTCTCCTTTTTAAACTTATTTTTATAATGTTTCACCAATGCAACCAGTGACCTACATCTTGTTAGCTCTGAGTATATTTGAATGGTTATCTCCTGCCTTATTTTCTCAATTCTATAGACTGAGTTTTGGAGTTTACTGCATTAAAAGCAATCTTATGTTACTATTTAAAATGTGAACATGCTGCTTATTATTTGAGAGTATTAGTTCTCTGAAATTATTTTAAAATTCACCAGTACTATGACCTTTATTTTATACTTTATAGCTCTTTGTTTTTGGCATTATAAACATTTACTTGATAAATGCTTTCAGCTTCTATAACAATGGAGATTAGGTTCTACTTCTGTCGGAGTGCCAATTAAAACAGAAACTATGGCAGGTCAAGAAAATGCTTTATTGGCATGTCAGCAAGTTGGAAGATAGCCTGTTAATAACATCAAAGCAACCAGCTTGATTGTGTGGTCATAAGAAGTTTTTATAGAGAAAGAAAACAAGAAAATATAGTTTTAGAAGCATAGGTTATGGCCTAGAAGGCATCAGGGAAATCAATGAATTCATTCTGCATCTGATCCCATGGGGCCCATTATGACATGACTACAAATCAAGATTTCTGCTTATAGTTTCTGTGCTATTGTTCTTAAGGTAAAGATGGGGGAAGGCATTTCAATGATCCCTCACCAGACACGTTTTCTTGTTTCTAATATTGAATTCAGCTCCTACCTTCTTTTGGCCAGCTTCATCTCTCAAGAAATTCTGGACAAATTCCCTTAAAATCTAACATTACAATTATTTTACATAACTGCTGAGTAAACTGTCCTAATAAAGAAAGAATTAATGTTGTTAAATAGAGCGTAACAAGAATATTTGTTTTTTGGCCTGAGACTTAGATGGTACAGCTATCTTGTACATGATATATCCAGGTTTGATTCCAAGATGGTCCTTAAGCACTGCCAGCATTGATCCCTGATTGCAGAGCCAGAAGTAAGCCTTGAGCATATCTGGGTGTGGCCCAGGAACCAATATAAATATATATTCAAAATATTTAAACGTTTGTAACCCATGTATGCCTAAAGTCAATCCTATCAAATTTTACAATGTCTGAGCTATAAGAAAACTTTTTTTTGGGTGCAAAACCACTTATAGAGACAATTAGGACAAAACCTACTCCAAGGTCGGTGAGACATCTGGAGGGAATCTGGAGCCCATATTCAGTGCCAAGGATCAAGCAAGGGTAACAACCTTAACTCCTATACTAGTTCTGACCAGAAATAAATTTTAATGGAGTATATTTTATTATATTTCAGGGGCAATTCTCCCTTAATAATTACTGTTTTCTTCCTCAGACAAGTTCCAAGTTTTGAAAAAAAGGAATGAAGTATAAACACAATAGTAACAACTCACATGGAGAGAAGAAAGCAGCAAGCTTTCTTCAAAAAAATTAACTCATCTTAGCATTAGTTGAAGCAGTGATACCACAGATATTTCTGATTAGAATTGAAAGATATTTTTGTATTTTTTCTTGGGCTATGTGTAGACTTCTAGAAATTCTCAGCCAGCTAGGCCAGTGATTCAGTAGGAGCGTATGGAACCTACAGTCCTGAATTTTATATTGGTCATCCTGCTAATGCTCAGGAGACCAAGTAATTCTGGAATTAAATCTGGGTACACTGCATTAAAAAAGCCATGCATATTTGACCATGTATTACCTCCCCAGTTTAAAATTTTTATTCTATGAATCTTGAATACAAAAATAATGAGTGGTTAATAAATTTATTATAATGGAATTAGAAAATAAATAAGAACTCTAAATATAGGAGTCCCAAATTTTCCCAAAATTCTCTCCCAGACAGTCCATAAACAATTTTGTTTAGCTTTTGAGTCACATGCAGTAAGTTTACAGAGAATATTCCTGGGTCAATGCTTATTCACAAGACTGCTCAGAAGACAATGTTGTGCCACAGATTTAACTCAGGACTCCTGCATGCATACAATCCTTAAAGTAACCACCTGCCCTCATTCTTTAGAAAAAAGAATGCATTTTTATGAAATAGGAAATAAAATTAAAACTCCCTATATCTTCCTATTAAAGTAACACTGAATTACAACATTATAAAGTCTTCTTATATCCAAATTTAATACATTATTTCTGTGTTCTATTTTATGCTCATCATCAAATATCTGATTTTGATCCATCATCCACATTTGACTTATTTATGATTCCTTTTTCAGTCCTGCATAAAAACATCTGTAAAGAAAAACTTTAATATAAAAGAAAGCCAAATATCACATAGAAATTGGTTATTGTTAGTGTAATTTTTATTTTGTTTTGTTTATCTGTAATCCTACCTAATACTAATTTTAATTATCTCCCACAAATATGAAATTCATAGTATGTTCAGAACTGAAAACAACTATAGAAAATGTTAAGTCAAACTTAATAAAAATGACTCCTTCACTGATGAGATTTTGTATTCACAGATCACTAGAAATCACCCAAAATTGCCTAGCACAACTTCATACATGTTCATAGGGTACTTGACTCCCCACTGTCCCAAAAAACTATTTCACTCTTTCTCTTCTATTCTCATTCTTTCCCCTCCTGAAACACACACATATACATACAGAAAATGTCAGTATCTCACTTGTTAGGAAAAAGGATTAATACACCACAGCTAGCAAGCCCCATCTAGCAACAGACCCGTGGGCATATTTTAATTTGTGATGGTTTTGCTGCAATAGCACTTTGCTGACTGCCAGGTCTACATCTATCCAAAAATCACACTTCCTCTCTGATTGGAATACCATTTATTTTTTTTTGGAAATACCTCCTTCATTTTTCTCCTTTGTATGTCTGAGGCATCACTTTCACTATCTCTAATAAAATATACTCAAAAATAGGATATTTACTTATGCTTTCTAACTTTAGAGAAATAAACATATAGCAACTTCCTAATTTTTCTTGTATTGACCCTGTCACATAGGCAGTTTTAAAAACATACTCAATAAACACAATGTAAATATATTTATATCAAGGCAGATAATTTTCTCTTTGCTGTTCTCAAACTAGCTCTTTTGTCATGCTCCCTGCTTGACACATTATTCTCTCTAATTATAATCTGAGAAAGCCTCTCTTTTACTTTCCTTTCATATATTCTTCCAAATAATTCTTTTTAGTATGACTTTTTAGCTTTAAATCATAATCTTTATAAAAATTCCCACTTCTAATTTAACATGATCAAAAGGGAATTCCCATGCTTCGTCACTAAGAACAAGTTATCCTTTCTTGATCAGCATAATTTCTTTAAAACAGCATTTTAGATAAATCATGTTAAGGTTTTTCTTGATTATTCTTTGCCTTTTCACCTCAATTACATGGTAAGAACCTGACTAGCTGGATAAATTGCATAAAAAATATGTTGATGTTTGACCAAACTAATGGCAGAAAATTGCTTCATTGTCATGATGATTAACTACCCTGGCTCCTTTTCCAGGCAAGTCCTCTAGAATCAATCTTCTCAACATGGCTACAGGGCCCTATAGTAAAGTCACTCTATGAAGATGGCAAGGTATACCACACTGAAAGAGAGTTCATAGGTCCCATTAGAGGCTGATTATTTACTATATTACATAGGTATTTTAGTTCATTTTTGATACTTCACATAATTCCAAACTGAATCTGTGCAGGTTAGATGGATCACCAGTTGACTTGTTCTGTAATGAATAAAGAGGGGCTCTGAGGTCATTTTATGACATACATTACAGTTTACATATGTGCATATTTAATTTTATTCTGTCCATCTTTTATTGCCTATTTAATTAGTAGGTTCTGTATCTGAGGTGCTGCAAAATGCATTGGTGCATTCACAATATTACAATGTGGAAATTGCAATGTATGACTAATTTTGTGTTCTAAGTTAGGCTTCTGTTCTTTTTCATTCTTCGTTTCCACATTCAAAATTATAAAGCTGTGAACTGTGACTTATAAGATACAATATCCATAGTAACTGTATTTCAATCTCATACAAAAAAGATAGAAAAGATACTAGAAGTAAAGAAAGGTCACTTTTTTCATCCTACACAGTTAAAGATATTAATTGTACCCATGTCTGATCTCTTTGTATTTTAACACTGATAATATGTAGACAACACATACTTATAGAAATATATGTGTACTAAACTCCACATACATTGAGAAATATAAGTCATAATAGAATGATTGAAAATCCATGTGTTGTAATAAATTAATGGTTAAGTCATAGGTTGTTTTACTACAAATTGTAGATAAAACACCAGTTGAATCAGGAAGAACTGTGTAAAGGGAAGAATAAAAACTAAGAGGTAAAGAATTTGAGTGTCACTCATTTACAAATTTTCTTCAACTTACAATGGAGTTATATCTTCATAAATAGCTACAAGCTGAAAATATGATGGTAAGTCAAAAATTCTGACTACTGCATTTGACCTACTGCATTTCAGCATCCAATACCACTTCTAGATATGGGTGTAGATTTTATGCTATTCTAAAGTAAAAAGTGTGAACTCAAAGTATCATAGCTGCGATCTGAGTATGTTTTCAGCTTATCATCTTTTTTGACTGTATCAAAAACTTGGAGACTCAAACAATGCAACAACCAGTAGGGTGTTTGCCTTGTAATGTGATAGTCCCATATTTAATTCCTGGAACCCCAGATGGTCTCAAACTTAACACAGATGTCCCCAAGTGCAAAGCCAGGAGTAAGCCCTGAGCACAAGCTGGATGTGGCCCAAGGCCCTCCAAAAGTATAAAAATTGCTATTGAATGCCAAAGTGATAGTTTAAAAGAATGACTACATGCTTTGTAGGCAGAGGCACAGGTTTGGTTCCTTGCACTCTATGGTATCCTGAGCATTGCTAAAGTGAATCCTGAGCACAGAGTTGAGTGTAATTTCAGACATGGCTGGATGTGGACTCAAACAAATAAAAACTTTGTTATTGAATATTTACTATAAATTTGAAATTTTTTTAATTTTTGTTTTTGGGTCACACCTGGCGGCGCGCAGGACTTATTCCTGGCTCTGAGCCCAGAAATTGCTCTTGGCAGGTTTGGGGAACCATATGTCATGCCTGGACTAGAACCACCATTCGTCCTGGTTTGGCTGATGCAAGGCAAACGCCCCACCGCTGTGCTATCTCTCCAGCCCCTAGTTTTAAAATTCTTAAGATGAGCATATGAGATAAGAAGGGAAAATGCATTTAGTTATGTAAAAACCTATTTTAACAATATATTTGGTATTTCTGATACATTTCATCTGTTGTATTAGTCAAGCAAGCAAAAACATTTTTCTATAAAAGTTAAACTGGAGTTCCTCCAGCCTCCTCACTCCCTAGGAGTAAAACATACCACAAGTTATTTAATTTTTGAGCTACAATTTTCTCATTTGCATGTATAGTAAATACTAGTTTTTATCTCATATGATTACTGTGAGATTTAAATGTAATGACATATTAGTGAAGTCAGACACTTCAAATACTGCAAATATTTCCAGATCTGATATAGGAATAAATCAGTAGTTTTGCTTCAGACTCACATAGGCAATTTACAGGTTCTTCAAACTCAATTTATTTTTAATAAAATGTCAGTGGTCTCTTTTCTTCTACTTATTTAATTTCTTTTTTGCATACATTAAAAATTTCAAGTTTTTTAACCTCATATTAATGCTTTATAACAAATTCTGTCAGACTAAAAGTGAGAAAGTCTTTTGGCTTGTTTTCAGTAATGATTAATTAGCTACTTTGAGACACAGTATCATCTATAAAGCAAAAATCTGAATATTCAAGAGTGGCTATATTTTAATGAATGTTATGAATAATAATAGCAGATTATAAACTGGCAATATGTCAAAGAAGAATATAATATAATCAAACCTATCACATGCTGTTTAACTTTGATACAATACTATTTGTACAGTTGTTATAAGAAAACATATTTAGATCCAGGAAAGAGTTTAGGGTTTAGAGTGCATATCTCATAGTTTAACCCTAGTTTAATCCTAGATTGCAGAGAGATTCAATTAATATCTATTACCATACAGAATGTCTAGCTATACCTGCTATACATTGTTTTTAGTGTATTAACATGTAAAAATACAATTTACTACATTTTTAAATGTAATAAACAAAATGATCATTTAATCATTTCAGAGTAAATAAAGGAAGAAAAAAATTGCTTCCCACTCCTAGGAGGAAAATGATTCAGACTACTTTTGTAAACAAGAAAATGCATAATAATTTAAACTATTTTTATAATTAAATGTCCAGACTACAGATTTTAAGATAGAACTACTCATCTTAAAGTGAAATTTTAAATCCTAAAGACAGCAGATAGGTAAGACAAAATATTACAGGTTGGTTGTCTCCTTCCTTTTTCCATAAAAAATAGTAATAAATTTTCATAGCATTTCAGAGGCAAGATTATAGTTAAAATTCATAGTTGGGGGTCAGAGAGATAACATAGTGGATAAAGGGCTTGTCTTGCATGCAATTGACCAGACTTGACACTTACCATCACCTATGGTCCTCCACATGACACCAAAAGTGATTGTTAGTTGCAGAAACAGGAATAAACACTGAACACTGCTGTATTTGGCCCCCAAATAAATGTTCTACAATTTAAAACATATTTATAATAAGACCTTAAGCTTAAAATTTTACATTAGTTACTTCATGTTAAGTCAATATAAAATATCTCAGAGGGTTGCCTAAATTAAATCAAGAAAATGACTGATACATAGAAAAAGCTTTTCATAAAAATGTAATAATTATTTGTCAAATTCATTACTTTAACTAATTCTTCCACTCTACTGTACTCATATTACTAAAATTTATATCATAAAATAAAAAATTCACTCATTTTGCTTGCCGATTTGGAGGACTATACCTAGCAGTATTTGTAATACTTTTGGCTATACGAGTAGGAATTATTCCTGATGGTATTCAGGCAACCATACAGGATGCCAAAGATCGAACCCTTTACCTAAACCTTTCAAGTTTAATGTAAAAAGTGGATACTTGTGGGGCCAGAGGGGTGGCGCAGGGCATAAGGCATCTGCTTTGCACGTGCTAGTCTAGGTCGGATCGATCCCTTGCATTCCATATGGTTCCCCAAGCCAGGAGCGATTTCTGAGCGCATATCCAGGAGTAACCCCTGAGTGTCACCAAGTGTGACCCCTCCCCCCAAAAAAGTGGGTACTTGTCTAGTCTTTTCAGATATATACATATGTTTAGAAATCTTTGTATGACTCAACCAAAAGTGAAAAAACAGGTGTTTTGCAGAGGAGAAAGGTTCACTATAAATCAGACTACAAAATACTTTATTTTTTTTTTATTTTTGGTTTTTGTGCCACACCCGGTGATGCTCATATTGATAATTCTATAAAAATAAGTTGGGAACTCATACATCTTTCACATTCAATAATTATATAAATCTATGGGACTAGGACATTTGTTTATATGTCTCCTTAGAGGAATAGAATTTTATAAAGTCAGAATAAATAATTTTAAATAAAATGAATCATCTGAATAATATTGTATCATCCTAAAATTCAAAATATACAAACTTTATCTCTAATTTTCTTGTTTAGAGGAATACTTTGTGACATTTTGGAAAGGTATTAAGTTTAGTATTACTTGACTCATCTATGTATAGTTCTTAAACTTAGTAGGAGAGAATAGCAAGGAAGCTATAAAGACAATTCTGAAGCCTAAATAGCAGAAAATGTTCATACTGTTGGGTACTACATCTGCAATTAAATTCTTCCTTACCACATATATAGCCTATATATATATGTATATATATACAATTATATATATAGCCTATATATATAGGCTTATATATAGCCTATATATAAACTTACATATATACTTAGCTACTTCCATTTATTTTTGTGTTTCATATTTGCCTCATAATATTGCCTAAATTTTCTCATTAATGACACTAAAATTATTTTTAGCATGTAAGGAAGCAAAAGGACTTCCTAAAAGCATTTCTCTCCTATGAGAAAATGATAGTATTATCTGCATTCATACTTACTTGCTTAGAATAGTTTCATATGTTTACTTAAAATGAATATTATAAACAAGTGTTAAAGATATTCTTTCTTTTTTAAACTAAGGTCATAATTTGATTCTGATTTTCTTTGTCATTCTTCCCCAATGTTATGCAAAATAGATTGATGAGCAGATGGAACCATTAACATTTATTTTTCTTTGTTTAGCTTTTAGGTTAACTGAGAAATTGTGGCCATCTTAATTTATCTTCAGATTTACTTTAAAAGTATTATCTAATGATTTCAATTCACATAATTTGACAAAACACACAGCCTTATAAATATAGATTATAATAAGGATAATGATTTGTAGTTAATGTTCACATGAATGAAGAAAAAATTGAGCCTACTGAATTTTAGTTATATATTTATCTGTGTGTCTGTCATTTTAGTTGTAAAATATTATTACTTTTTCAGGGAAATATAATTTAAGATAGGTGGCCTAAGAAGAAAAAGAATTAGAAGAAACTTCATTAGGTGTTTCTTCCTGTAGGAACATTTAAATTTCTCCACTTTTATTTCTATGGGTTTTATTAAAGGCAATAAAGATGACCTTATGCTCTCTTCCATCATATATGTAGAAATGGCAAATATTAATGTGTCATTTGAAGAGGGAGGATCTGGGAGTAAAGATTTAATAAATATACCTATTATTGTTGTTGATAATATGTATATATAAATTTATAACTGTTTCCTGAAAATATGTAGTATGCATCGCCCTTTTAAGAAAATAAACAGATATGCATGGTATTCCCCCTTTTTAGTTCTCTATACTCTCCTTTCTCTTTGTTGATGTCATAGTCATTGTTGGCAGTACCTGAGTGTTACACACTTTGTTTAAGAGCTTACACATACTATATTATTTGCTCCTTTATTGTGGTGCTTGCATACTATTTGTTGAATTATAACAGGTGCCATCCTTGTAATACTATGGAACACCTATATTTCTGGATATCATATTAAGTGATGTTTGGCAGTGTTAGAAATTTAACTTGAAAGACATTCATGAAAGACATCTCTAAACCTTGCATAATTTATGTTTATAAGGGAGACTTAACTTACCAATTAACAATTACTAGTTATATTTAAATATAGTCCCATTCATCATCATATAAACCTCTAATGAGAAGCTAAGACTTTAATAACTATCATGTGTATTTTATTCTGCCTGAAAGGTATTATTTAGTTCTTTTATTGTCTAACATTCCTAAGCATGGTATATTAAGTATGCATAGAACATGATTTACATTTTAGAGTCTCAGAAAAATAATTTATTACTGAACACACATAGAGAACAAAACATATTTTACTATTCTTCACATATTCCACTACAATTATTATCATTCAATTTTTATGTTGCATTTAATTATTTTTAATACTTATACATTTTCTAAGTTTTAAATTGTTCTAAGGATATTTATTCTTGAAAGAAATTCCCTATGTTAATTACCTACAGAGAAAGAATTGTAAATTGTATTGTAAAAATTGAGGAGTGTCAGGGATAAAGGGGACTATGGTGAGTAATCAGAGAAATTTTAAAACATCCTACTATATTCATACTGGTAAATTAATAGGCAAAACATAAATTTGACTATTTTAATTACATAAAAAGAAGTATTAGGAAAATAATGTTCTAATAATTTTGGGCCACAACTGGCAGTGCTCAGAGGTTACTCATGGCTCTGTGTTTATGGCTATACCTGGGTTTGTGCTTAAGAGCCATACATTGAAATTTTGAAGAAATTATATGTTATATGATTATAATATATCATAAAACATATATAACATATATATCATATGTTATACCAATATTTGAACCAAAGTTTTTTTTGTAATAGACACAGAAGCATAATAGGCTAGCGTCATAGCCCAGACTGATTTTTAAATATATTTGTATAGTATTTAAAATAGGTGGAAACTTGTAACTTATAATAGGTGAATAAATGGCTTGAAATAAGTATGTAGGTTACATATAATTAATTAATATAACTATGTTTTACATCGGGTTTTGGGATAGACATCAGTTGGAATTATACCACCTCTAAACAATCCAAGTCTTAAGTCTTAGCATCTTTTTTTTTTTTTTTTTTTTTTTTTTTGATTTTGGGTCAAACCTCATGTCGCTCAGTAGTTACCTCTGGCTCTGCTCTCAGAAGTCGCCCCTGCCAGTTTCGGTGGACCATATGGGATGTTGGAATTAGAACCAGGGTCCATCCTGTATTGGCTGCATGCAAGGCAAATGCCTTACCATTGTGTTATTGCTCCAGACCCCAAAGTCTTAGCATCTTAAGTAATTCATAACACTAATATTCACAAAACAACCAGTGCAGTCTCAAGTATTTTTCCAATATTATTTATCAGCTTTATAAATAATCATGTGTCAAAAAACATGCTGATGGCTTGCAGTAGAAAATGAAAATAACTTCTTTAAAATCTGCTAATAGTGGGGCCGGCGAGGTGGTGCTAGAGGTAAGGTGTCTGCCTTACAAGTGCTAGCCAAGGATCAGGACCGAGGTTCGATCCCCGGCGTCCCATATGGTCCCCCCAAGCCAGGGGCAATTTCTGAGCACTTAGCCAGGAGTAACCCCTGAGCATCAAATGGGTGTGGCCCGAAAAACCAAAAAAAAAAAAAAAAAATCTGCTAATAGTGCTTAGAATTTCTTAAATTTAAAGGACTTAAATAAGGAAAATGACAGACACAATTCTATTATTCAATGAGATGATGGATGAGTGAAATAGAATGAAATATATTAGTCCAAGAAAAAATTAAATCTCAATGAGGGAATGAAATAAAAACTAGTCATATGTGCAGGACTATAGTCCAATTTCATAAATATCCTCTAGAATTTAATCCTTGAAATATGTTCTGTATTCTTTAATTTCAACATTTTAGGTCCTTTCAATATTCTATTGATTTATCATCTGATTCATTTAGTTATGAATATTAATTTTTTACCTATTAGTATTAGTCTGTATCTAGCTTGGGAATAGAGCAATTTCTTATTTGACTTTGAACATTTTTAACCCTCGTGTAAAGGAATGGTTTGTGTACTCCCTGGCAGATAGAAAAAAATGGATATAAACAGGTAAAAATGAAACATTTGAGTTACAAATTTTTACTCTAGCTCATCCCATGAAAACACTAGAAAAACATGTCCAGAACAAATTTGAGTTAACATTTAAAAGTAAATTGTTTTATGCTTATATTAAATTAGTATTCTTATAATATTATGTCTCATATTGGCCATGAAGTTTGAGTATATTTCCACTTACAAATAGCAAGGAAAAAATTACATAATTTTTTCCTTGTATATGTCCTTCACCTCTTTATTTAAGTTGACTCCAAGGTATTTGAGTTTTTGTGGCATGAATGTGAATGGGCTACTTTTTATTTATTTATTAATTTTTTTTTGGTATTTTGGTCCACACTGTGCTACCACTCCAGACTCAAGGGATTGTTTTTTTTTAATGTCCATTTCTTCCCTATCATTATTTATGTATAAGAAGCCAATGATTTTTGCATGTAAATTTTGTAGCCTGCCACTTTTATATATAAACCTATTGTTTCTAGAAGCTTTTTGTAGAATCTTTAGAGGTTTCTAAATATAGTAGCATGTCATCTGCAAGTGAGAGCTTGACTTCTTTTCCTATCTGGATATCCTTGATATCTTTTTTCTTGCCTAATTGTTATGGCAAGTAATTATTGTACTTTTTAAAATAAGAGTGGTGAGAAGGGGCAGTCTTTTACCAGATTTTAGAGGAAGGCTTTTAGAGTTTTTATGGGTGTTGAACCTTTTCAACTTCTTTCTCTGCATCTATTGATTGATCATATGGTTTTTATTATTTCTTTTGTTGATATGGTGTATTATGTTGATTTACTTGTATATGCTAAACTATCCTTGCATCTCTGGAATGAAACCTAGTTGGTCATGGTGCATGACCTTCTTGATGAGGTGCCAGATCCTATTCGCCAAGATTTTGTTGAGAATCTTTGCATTTATGTTCATCAGGGATATTAGTCTGTTGTTTTCCCTTTTTTTTTTTTTTGCAGCACATCTTTCTGCTTTCGGTATCAAGGTGATATTAACTTCATAAAAACTATTTGGCAGTGTTTCTGTTTCTTCAATTTACTGAAAGAGCCTAAAAATGTATTGGTAGTAGGTCCTCTTGAAAGGTTTGAAATAATTCTTTTTTTTTTTTTTTTGGTTTTTGGGCCACACCTGGTGACGCTCAGGGGTTACTCCTGGCTATGCGCTCAGAAGTCGCTCCTGGCTTGGGGGACCATATGGGATGCCGGGGGATCGAACCGCGGTCCGTCCTAGGCTAGCGCAGGCAAGGCAGGCACCTTACCTCTAGCGCCACCGCCCGGTTGAAATAATTCTTTAGTGAATTCATCTGGGCCTAGGATTTTGTTTTTGGGGAGATATTTGAATACCATTTTAATTTCCTTAATAGTGATGGGTCTGCTTATATATGCTAGATCATTCTGATTCAAGTATGGAAGATTATAAAAGTTTAATAATTTATCCATTATTCCAGGTTCTCTTGTTTTGTGGCATAAAGTTTCTCAAAGTAGTCCTGATTATCATTTGAATCTCTATATTTTCTGTAGAGATCTCCACCTTTATGATTCTAATTCAGTTTATTAACTATCTCTCTCTAGTTTTGTGAGATTTACTAGTGGCTTATCAACCTTGTTGGTAAAACTCTTCATGACATTGAGACTGAAGGTATATTCAAGGAGGAAACATCACTGTCCAAATACATGAAAGCATATATAAACAAATGAAACTATATCAAACTGAGAAGCTTCTGCACTTTAAAGTAACTAATGACTAGGATACAAAGGCAACCCATCAGATAAGGGTGAAAATGCATGTGAAAAAATGCTCCACATTATTAATATTCAGGGAGATGCAAATCAAAACAACAATGAAACAACATCTCACACTAAGAGACTATCACACATCCCAAAGGAAAAGAACAATCAGTGCTGGCAGGGATGTAGAGAGACAGTAACTCTCATTCACTGATGATGGTAGTGCCATCTAGTCCAGCCTTAATGAAAACAATATGGAGATTTCTCAAAAAAGTGGAAATTGAGCTCTCAAATGATCCAATTATGCCATTCTATGGATATATCCAGGAACACAAAAACGCAATACAAAAATGCCTTCTGTACACCTCCATTCATTGCAGCGCTATTTACAATAGTCAGAATCTGAAAACAACCCATATTCCTGACAACAGATGAGCAGCTAAAGATGCTATGTTACATATACACAATGGAATACTACACAGCAACAGGAAAAATGAAGTTAGGAAATTTTCCTATACATGGATGGACATGAAAACTATTATGCTGAGTGAAATAAATCAGAGGGAGAGAGATAGACACAGAATAGGCACACTTATCTGTGGGATTTAAGAAAAACAAAATATATTATTGTACTATTATCCAGAAACAATAGAGATGAGGATGGAAGGACCATCTCATGATATGAAGCTTACCACAAAGAATGGTGAGTACAGTTAGAGAAATAAAAACGCTAATAACTATCATGATAATGGTAGTGAGTGAGAAAAATAGAATGCCTGTCTCAAATATAGGCAGGGTGTGAGGTAAGAAGGAGATGGGTGCATTGGTGGTAGGAACATTACACTGGTGAAAGGGAGTGTTCTTTTTTATAACTGAAACCCAATAACAAATTTTCTGGAAAAAAAAGAAAGAGGGGAAAGGAAAACATTGTGTAGAACCCCACTCTCTAAAACGAAAGAAAACTCATACAAATTAGGTCTATCACAAAATAATAAGTGAAATGTTTACCTTAAATATTAATTACCCCATTTTAATTTTATTTATTAAATTTTATTGAGAAATAATATTACCTTGAGTCTCTATGAGCAAGACATTAGTGTCAGACAATGATAACAAGAAAAGAAAGTGATGGAAAATTTTGCCCTTTTCTCAAGGACTTAAAACACTTCTAGTAATGAAGAATGGTATATACATACGTCAATGATATAGTACAGTGATGGTTGTAATTACAATGACTTTGATGATAAATTGAAGAATCACAGAAATGCATTCATTAATCATATACATTTCTTAAAATTTTATAGAAGATTTGGTGAATTACTGCAGGAATATAGAGAAAACAGTGCTAAATCATGTCTGAGCAAGAAAATTTAAGGAAGTTTCAAAGAAAGGAAATCTGAGTTAGGACTAAATGTAAGAGATTTTTATTATCAGAGGGTGGTATTTAAAGAAAAAAATTACATAAAAATAAATGCAGTAACATGGATTTTGGGATTTTTTTTTTTTTGGTTTTTGGTTTTTGGGTCACACCCAGCAGCGCTAAGGGTTTACTCCTGGCTCTATGTCCAGAAATCACTACTGGCAGGCTCGGGGACCATATGGAATGCCGAGATTCGAACTACTGCCTTCTGCATGAAAGGCAATCGCCTTACCTCCATGCTATCTCTTCAGCCCCCAATAACATGGGTTTTGAAGAAAACTAGTTTGTGAAATTGAAGGACACAGAATGTATTAACTTGGTGATATTTAACTGATTAGAGTCTCTTGCATCTGATGGTCAAACTCCATAAGAAAATACCATTGGGGGACTGGAGAGATAGCATGGAAGTAAGGTGTTTGCCTTTCATGCAGAAGGTCGGTGGTTTGAATCATGGCATCCCGTATGGTCCCCAGGGCCTGCCAGGAGCGATTTCTGAGCATAGAGCCAGGAGTAACCCCTGAGCATTGCAGGGTGTGACCCCCCCAAAAAAAATAAAAACAAAAAAGAAAAAAAGAAAATACCATTGGGATGATAATGAGGGACATTATTCTCATTATTCTTCAACAAACTTTGACAAGCTTTTAAAAAGTTTCTCTTTTCTATTCCAGTACATCTTGTTCAGTTTCTCTGTAAAATTTATAGCAAATTTTGTGAGAATCATAACCATATATTCTTATTAACCTTCTATCCAATAATAAATAATGGTGTTTTATCAAATCACATAACGGCTTTTTCACAGAGTTGACTATGGTAAGTGAAATATGTTTATCCTGAACTCTAGAGGAGAGAAATTTGAATTATTTTTACTTTTTAGGGGGGCGGCCTACCCAGTGGCGCTGAGGGGTTATTTCTGGCTCTGCAGTCAAAAATTTCTCTTGGCAAGCTCCAGGGACGTATGGGAGACTGGGATCAATCCCAGGTTGGCGACAGACAAGGCAAATGCCTTATCTGCAGTGCTAATTTTCCAGCCCATATATTCAGTTTTAATTTTTTAAAAACTAGAGTAATATTATTAGGAAATGCTGGTATTTTTTCTAAGATATGACATTTCATGTATTGTAAACATGTGAAATAAGCCTGAAAGAAAAAATAACTATGAAAATTTTGATCATAAGTCATTTTTCCTTGTTTGTTTTGGGGCCACACCTGTTGACACTCAGGGGTTACTTTTGGCTCCAGAAATCACTCCTGGATTGGGGAACCATACAGGACACTAGGGGACTGACCCATGGTCTGTCATAGGTCAGCCACATTCAAGGCAGACGCCCTACCTCTACGCCACCACTATGGCCCCCATTGGTCATTTTTAATATGTTAGAGACAAGAGATCAAAGCCATAGTAAATGGGTAGGGCCCTTTCTTGAACACTGCTGACCTAGTTTTAATCTTTGGCACCAAATATGGTTCTCTGAGTCCCACCAGATGTGACCCTGGAGCACAGAACCAGGAGTAAGCCCTGAAAATGACTGGGTGTGACCACTCCAAAAAATTAGAGGACCTAAGAGAAATAAACTACTTGTAGAGTAGTATCAAAAAAAAGAAAAATTTTCTGGTGTCTGAGTAAAACTTTCCTATTGTGTCACAGTACAGTCACACATATTTCTAACTCCTGCTTATCTGTTCTCTAATTGGACTAATTTTAAAGAATGATTTATAATATTAGAAAATTATCAAATTGTCTCATTTCTTCATTCAACAGCAAAAAACCCCTCCTCTTTCTCTGCTAACTTCCTATATGATACCAGATTAAATTTCAAGTACTTTTAAACTAGACTAAAAATCTCCTGGTAGAACAAAGTAAGAAACTAGTGTGAGAGGTTCAGACTTCTGATTCCAATTGGAATTACTATAAAGATGCATTGTGCAAGTGCAAATGTTATTGTTGTAATGCTTGGCAGGAGGTAAGAGGACATGCAATATGGATCCTTTTTTTTTTTCTTTCCCACTTGCCTGAGAGATTTTTGAACATAGCCAGCTATAAGACCCATTAAATGTCTTTTTTGGGTTTCTCAAAATCAAACCTAATCTCGCTACCTTATTGTTTTAAGTTGCCTTGAAAATTCAAGAGTTCCTAAGTAAAATTTGAAACTGGGCTCAATATATGGAAGGAAATGTAAGAAAAAGGGCACAGGTGAGGAAAATTATTAAGACTTCAGGCATAGCAAATTTATGTTTGCTGAAAGTTGACTTTGTCATGTTTTTGAAAAATTTGAGAAAGTGATAGATGTTAAAGGAGGGCCTTTCCCATTGCCCAAAAATGGGATTATCTTATCTAAAAACATTTTGTTGAAGAAACTCATATATTGGAAAAGAGACTTAAATGTTTGGTCCTGTTTTCTGGACCATTTACTGATACAGTCAGCTTGCTGATGCTCCTATTTTTTCTCGTCTAGATAGTTCTTAAACTGTTGAAGAAAGTGGATGTCTTGCTTGGTAGTTTCAGAGATATCAATTTTTAACTCTGAGATATTGAATTTCCACATTTGAGCTCTTTCTAAGTCGTTCCTGAACAGCAGCAGTTGCTAAGTCTCTAATCTCCCCCTGGATCTAGATCATTAGTGGGAGGGCAATGGTCTTTTTAGTTAGTGGTCTCCCACGAAAAGATGCCTTCATAGTCCTGGGACTTTTTAGTACTTTTGAAAATAGAGACAGATTTTCAAGCCTTATTTTTAAACAATAGCTATTGTATTTGAATCAGTAAAGAATAAGCTCATCAAAAACAGAGAAGGTAGAAACTGAAGAAAAGAGAAAAAAACCTTCTTTATGGACTTTATATTTTCAGAATAAAACAGAATTCTCTTCATCTACTTATTTTAGAATTGATAATGGTTGGGAATTCTGAGAAAATAAGTATTTATTAAAATGAATGTGGACAAATAATTTGGGAGAGAAGAGAGTAACTGTAAGGACAAAATATTTCAAAAAGGATGAGTGTCAAATGTTAAAACAAGATGAGAACCAAGTAGAAATTTAGTCTGGTTGTAACACTATTTATTTGAACGTAAAAACATAGACAACTATTCTCATCTTATATTATTGTATTTCAGTAATATTCAATTTGGATCCATGTAATAATAGTTAATGATAAGTGGCTCACACAGAGTTGAAAAAAATCAAATATTTATTTGATTGGGTGCATTCTATGTCAACTAATGATAAACTCAATTTAGATCAGCTCTCTGGGACTCCAATTGCTCACTGTTGCAGCTGTTGCCAATGTTTCTAAGCAGTTAGCTGAGCAAGAGTCAAATTTTGGAGATGGAATTTGTAGTGGAAATAATTTTACTTTCTACCTTTTCAGGGGTTTTCATTTGGGCCTAAAATTTAAAATGATATGAAAGCTATTAACAGAAGGGAGGCATACATCTATCAGTTTTATTTGACAGTCACCTTGATAGAGAAATGAAGATTCCAGTCTACCAAATAGTGAATGCTAAATACTTTTAGACTATATTGAACAAAATTGAGGACAAGTAATAAAATATACAGGGAGGCTAAGAGAAAATGAAAGTCACTTTTATGATGGTCCGTGTACAGAATTATCTTGGTGTTTATTAACCATCAAAGGATATTTCTATGGATATAGAAAGAGATTTTTAGTGGAAGTTTTCATCTTCTGTCTTCAGAAAAAAAAAAGAAGCTAAGTATGTCTTTTTTCACTTGCTGTTTATAAATTACAAAAAATATTCATGCCAAAATAGCCTATTTTGAATGGCATTAGCCATCCTTCAAAGTCATTTGTTATTAAATCAGTCATTTCCTATGAGATAAATCAGGAACAAGAGGATTGAACCTGAAATGTTAGGTATTTTTTGTTCTGAAATTCATTATGTTGTGTTTTCTGTTAATGAATTTAACTAATAGACAAAATATATTTTATTTATTTATGTATGTATTTATTTATTTAGGTTTTTGGGCCACACCCGGTGACACTCAGGGATGAGTCCTGGCTATGCGCTCAGAACTTGCTCTTGGCTTGGTTGACCATATGGGGCACTGGGGGATTGAACCAGGTTAGCGCATGCAAGGCAAACAGCCTACTGCTTGTGCCACAGCTCTGGCCCCTTATATTTGTTTAAGTGTTGTATTCTAAATATTTAAATGTAATTTTTGGACTTGAGACATAGCAAAGCCTAGTGTTACACTATGGTCATTCATGAGAATGTTTCAGAAAACAAAAACAGTGGCCTTGGAAGCAGTTTCCCTGGGATGGCATTGAGCCTACCTCATATGCCCTGATAGACCCTATAATTCCCAATATTTGCAATTAGATTTTACCTTAGTTAAAATCTCATTCTCTTACATTAATATCTGACTTTCATCTACTTGCAGCAGGTGAAAATCCATAGCTTTGTTCCTTATTCCTTTTGACCCTTATGATTATCCTTGTGGTCAACTACTCTTGTTATTAGCCATTTGAACTTGGCCATGTAAATCAGAAAATAGAATAAAGCACAGAGAGCCTATCATTGCCCATTTTTACCCATCAGTAGGTAGTTCTTCTCATCTTTTCAGCTCTTTGTATCAGGTATAACATATTGATACCTACAGGTAACTATTAATAAGGTTCCTGTCTGTTGTGATGAAAGAATGTAAGATGAAGAACTAAATGGGTGATCAAGGACATTTTTCCTTTATTTTTTTCCTCATAAATATTTTTCAAGGTGTAGAGCTGGAGAAAGTGGATGAGTTGCAACCCCATTATATTTTTCCCCAAGAAATAAACTATATCCAAACACAAATAAGCAAATAACACAAATAAACTAATATTAAATCCTATAGATTCCTGACTCCAATTCTATGCATCTGATTGTTCAGTGATTAAATTAGTGACTTTGCAAAAATATTAATAGTTCTTTCAAGAGACTGGAGTGATAGTATAGAGGACAAGTCTCTTGCCTTATTCAGTTGATCCTTTTTTATTCCAGTCTACTCTGGAACTTGGTAAAGAGAAGAAAGCAACGACTTCATGGGAGGGAGGATGAAGAGAGAATTTAATTGCCAAGCAATTAAACAACAGTTTGTTGTTTGTATTTTTTTGTTTTGCTTTCTTTGTCTATGTTTACCCTTTGTGGGAATTATTCAGGGATACATCATATAGCTCTTTCAGTAAGATCTCAGGATTTCAAGTCTTTTACTGTGATGTGGTACAACATTCTTATTTGAAAGTATAGAGGAAGCAGAAATTTTATTAAACCCAATTTTGGTGTTCATAGCTGAAGGTCAGTTACCCAAGAGATAAGAGTTGATGAGAGAGAGGGGGAGAAACGAGAGGTTTTATTAGTTGTTGGTAGTTTGAAGAGAATACTGATCATTTTCTTCAGAAATCCATCTTGTCTCCATAGACCCAAAAAGGCATTATTAATAGGGCAAGGAAAGGAAGAAAGTAAAGGGTGAGTTGTAGCCAAGTCATTGCCAGAATGGATAATACCCTGGTGGATGGCTACATGAGGTACATTCTATCTTAACTATAAACCTTAAAAAAATAAAGAAACTTTGGATAAAAGGGTAAACTGTGGAAATGCTGCTTTTATCTTTAAGCTCTGGAGCAAAACTCATTAATGTCTTTATGCAGATTTCAGACATGCTGCTAGTTGGCCTAGCTCTACAGAGCCAAAGGTTCAAATTTGACATTCTCGGTAGGACCAAAATGTTTCACTAAACTCCATTGTAGTCAAAATCAGGGAGACTGTTGATCCACTGAAGTGAATATAATTTGAATCATAAAATAACCTGCATTTTAAACAACAAAAGATTAGGAAAAGAAAAGAGATATTTTATCAAGAAATAATTTGGATGTAGATGAACACAGAAACATGATGATTTTTTTTTCTATTTTTATTGTTTGTTTTTGGATTAGACTTAACTTTGCTCAGGGTTTACTTTGGGGTCCCTATTCAAAAGTCCTATGTGATAGGGCCTGGGATTGCCAAATGAAGTGCCAGAGATCTAACCTGGATCAGCACATAAATATACAATTGCCTTACCTCCATACTATCTCTAAGGCCCTAGAAACATGATGTTTTAAAGTTTATTTTAAAATGAAATTCTTCTTATAAACAAATTCTAACGAATTTGAGAACCAGGTGTTTAGGGTACATGAGTGCCAGATTTGTTTTCTAGCATTACATGGTCCACAGAGCATAGAGGAGTGGCAATTCTGGAAGCTGCTGAGCACCATTCCATATGGTCCTTGAGGTCCCCCAGCACTGATGGGATCCCCAGGATAATCCTCAGTATTGCAGGATCCAAGCAGCATCTCATCTTTGGACCCTTGTATTGATCCACATTGTCTTTGGAAATACAGAATCCTAAGCACCAGTTGGGAGTGCCTACAAAAATTAAAACTAAGAAATATTTGGTATTACACTAATCAACATTTTTTACACAGACTTTGTAATTTTGATCCCTTTCCCCACATTGGCATTAATGTTACAAGCTATGTGATTAACATAGCAAAGTTTTTTGTGCACAAGTGATGCACTTACCACACACTGGGTGAAAAATGGCAGCAACATAAGGAGATCCAGCTGAGCTTCCAGAAATCAACTGCAAAAAAATTTTTTTACAGAAGTGCACATGATTTAATGCTTTTGTTTTTTTTATTCAAATTAACAAGCAGATTAATTTTGACCCTTGAGATTCTCTGATGTGTTAATTGAAACCAGATTTATAATATTGCTGTCATTGTTGGCATTGTTGGTAGAAAATGACTTTTAAATACAAAGTGGGGTCATGATTTGAGAACCCATTCTTTTATTTATTCCATATTACCCAATGGTATTCTTTGCTGGAGGAAAGAAATACAGAAGTATGCCTGTAAAGTTTTCACACCTCACACTTTCAATAATTGTTGAACAGATTTCTGCTTAAATTTGATTTACAAAAAGTCTAAGAGAATAGAAAACTATATTACCCTTAATTTAAATACTAGGATCTTCTAAGGCAGGGGTCTTCAAACTTTTTAAAGTGGGGGCCGGATTACAGTCCCTTAGAGAGCTGGAGGGCCAGACTATATGAGCTACTAATTCCTACTCACAGTGCACATATCTTATATAAATAAAATGAAAACCATTTATAAATAAACATATCACGCACCAGTATTTCAATGGGAACTGTGGTCCTGCTTTTGGCTAAAGAGATGGTCAATGTCCAGTTCCGTATTTGTCACTGCCAGCCATAAAAAGTGATGCAAGTGGGCATCAGTTAATCTTGATCTGGTTGGAGATTTCAGATGTTTCATTCTTGAAAAAGTCTATTCACAGGCGTAAGTGCTACCAAAGATGGTTACCATTTTGAGTGCATGGTTCCTGATATTTGGATATACACTGAGTGTATATGCTGGCAGGTATCTTGGCAACCAAACTGCGCTCACTGCTGGCGGCCGGATCAGACTCCTCTGCGGGCCGCATGTGGCCCGCCGGCCGTAGTTTGAAGACCCCTGTTCTAAGGCATGAAAAGAGCAATAAGGTGAGAGTAATAGTACAATGGTTAGGATTTTTCCCTTGCATGCTCTCTACCTGAGTTTGAGTCCCAACACATTTGTTATGGTCCCCCAAGCCTACCAGGATTAATCCTGAGTGCACTTAGGAGTAACCTTGAGAGCTGCTGCCAGGTGTAGGCCAAAAAAGCAAAAAAAAAAAAAAAAAAAAAAAAAAAAAGCAGCAACAATTCCATAATAACTTTTGTATTAAAAGTGTAGATCTTATCCTTATTCCTGCTCCAATTCTGAAGCACATGACTAATAAATAGCACTTATTCTTTACTTTCACCAAAATATAAAAGCAGAAATACTACACAAAATTTGTAAACACGTACTCTCCTATTCAATTGGCATAAACTATTGTAATTTTACTAAAAGACTGATTGGCCTATTATTTAACTTGAGACCACTTTTGAAAAGTAAAAATATTAATACCCATTGAATATTTTATATGTGCCAATACAATGTTTGTTTCTTTTTAATAAGTTTATTGTAGAGCAAGAACTAAGAATAGTACAAGTAGGGTGCTTGCCTTGCACATGGACAGTCTGATTTTGATTTCTAGTATGGCATCAGGTCCTCTGAGCACAGGAGTGATAACTGAGTGCAAAAGCAGAAAACAAAACCTTGAGAATAACTGGGTGTGTCCCCAAAACAAAAACAACTGGAATAAGTTCAATGTCGCCATCAACCCTAATAGAGACACATTACCACTATACTCATTTTATGGATCAAAATCTCAAAAACACCATTTCTATAACTTACCCATGATCTACAGATAATGAATAAAGTAACACAACTGGAATTTGACAAATATGGAGCCAGCAATAACCTTTTGCTAACATAATTGAGTCCTCACTCTTAATATTCATATGACATTTATGTGCCTATAAATGTGTATAAGATGTAATAAATATGCATATATATAACTTCTTGTTTTCCTTATTTACTTTATAGCAACCATGGAGTCTACTTTTTTAAAAAAGTTTTCACCTTCTCTTCCTATTCAGAGAGTAAATATGAATTACAAAAGGGAATCTGAGGGACTCTAAAAAATATCCTCTCCTCATTTCTAATCAAATGTGATAAGGAATCTACCTCTTCATCCTTCAAAAATGTGGTCAGGTTTTTAAAACATGGAAAGTGACAGATTGTTTATTAAGTCCTCTTATTTTCTTCTCTACCTGTTTCAGCTGCTAACAATGTTAATAAGATCAAAATTAAATGATGGAGAGCAGTTACATCTGTAATTGTCACAATAGAAGTTAAGGAACCCAGAGGGCTGTCAGTAGAGAGGCTTTGTTCTCCACAATTTCCACAGGCTGAGTATCATATATATTTGCTGGCCCTTCCCTAAAAATAAATAGTTATACTTTATCAACTGTACTCCAGGGATCTTTCCAAACAACTACAAGTATGAAATACGTAGTACTTCTAATTTAAAATTTAAGGTATACATAATACAATATCAGAGTATTTTCACTTATATCTTTATGTTGAAATCCAAAATACTATTTTCAAAATTTTAATTTTTTTGTTTTCATTGAGGTTCCATTAGTTTATCAGTAAACACTAAAGAATGATTTACAGCAATTTTCCAACATGTCCCCCTCTGATCTTCTTACCTCCTTTTGGCATATTATCCTACACTTTGACTTTTTAAGTTTTAATTTCATTTGATGCCATAAGTTTAATTTCCATATACACAAAATTTTCCTATGGCACATTTGGATCTCCCAGAGGTCTGGAGATGGCCATATTGCCTCCACTTCTGAAGCACTTCTGTAGATACAGTTTCATGTGTCTTCAAAGTTTATTTTATCACACCACATTCACCATCAAAGTACAATTATCTCTGCGCATTGATTAATTGAATTTTTGTTCTTCCATTTATTATCCTTCTTTCCTTCCCCAACCTTGTAGTAAGCTTACTTGTGTAGACTGGGTTTACAGTTTTATATATTTTTTGCTTTATTTCTCTATATAAAGGAATAAGGGAATAATCATCAAATATTAAATTGTTTTTCTTGTCATGTTGCTTAACATGATCACCTCCACTGTCATCCATGCTATTGAAAAAGGCAAAGCTTGAATTTTCATATCGTTGAGTAGCATTTATGTTTTTAAATAAGCACATATATACCATATATAATATGTTTTCTTCATCCATATGTCTGTCATTAGGTAATTATGCTGTTTCATTTCTCTTAGCTATTATAAATAACATTACAAAGAACATGAATATGTCAATTATATTAACATATATTCAAATTAATATTTTTGAATTTTTAATATACCAATTAATGGAATTGCTATATTATATGTAAGATTCATTACATTTTTGGTAAATTTGCATATTGTTTTCCAGAGGAAAGATGAACTTATATATCTGCCATCCCACACAACCTGCCATACTTATTATTTCTGATCAAGTTAATATTTTTTTTTTTGGGTTTTTGGGCCACACCGGGGGTGCTCAGGGGTTACTCCTGGCTGTCTGCTCAGAAATAGCTCCTGGCAGGCATGGGGGACCATATCGGACACCGGGATTCAAACCAACCACCTTTGGTCCTGGATCGGCTGCTTGCAAGGCAAACGCCGCTGTGCTATCTCTCCGGGCCCAATATCTAATTTTTGTTTTGAGCTGCATATCCCAAGTGATAGTGAAATTTTCATAGTCTTCTATATATTTTATGTTTTGGGAGGGTCAAGAAAATGGCCAAAAAAACTACAGCACATAGCATATAGGAGAACTAAAATGCCTCATCCCCAAAGAAAAACAAATATAATGGTTTTTAAATTTTAATCTTAGAACAATGTGAATGTTGCTAGAATTAAACCTAATAGTTTGAAGTATAATAATATTATCTCACATTATTTCAGTTGATTCAGGTTTGAACTCACATCTTACATTTTCCTTCATCCTTTTATTATCAACTGTACCTTTATTTATGTTGACATGGCATGCAGCATAGATGTCTCCATTATAGGGGAAGCAAGCCCAACAGATGTTCTATTAACTTTCCTGGTGCAGGCTGATATTTTCCTCAAGAAATATTTTAGTCAGCAGGCCTGTCAGTGAACCTTAATTATACCCCCTACATGGATTACTGGCAATATTTCTGATATTAATGACATGATAGTGACATTACAATTTCTTTCTATCTGGCACATTCTCTCCCTGCAAAAATACAGGCCAAAATTACAGGCCTCAGTCTATGACTCAGGAAAATTCTCAGCACTGAAACTCTGCTAGTTTTGCCCCCTGGCCAGATAAATCTGCATTTCTAAAAGCATAGTGGTCAGTGTAAATGCAAACCCTGCTAGTTGGTAAACAAACAGTTCCCATATTCCTTGCTAGTTGCCCCAAGTTGTAGCAAAAAAAGTTTCTCATCCTTTGTCATAAGGACCTCCTTTTTAAACTAGAACACCCCCTTCTCTTTATGTTACTTCCTCACTTTCAGCTCAGGATTCTTTCCACCTGTACTGTCTAGTCTTTGATATGTATATTCTAGGGCCCACTGTCATTGTGTCCCTTCTATTAAGACTCCCCGCCTTATGTCAGTGTGCAAATACCTTTTATACCAGAGACTTGTATGTATTTATCAACATGGAGAGTAAAGTTGTCTCATGTCTATTGAAGATGCGGGTCCCCATGCAGTTTATTTTGTGTGTTCCATTATTTCATATTTTGCCACCCGTGCAACCCACTCTCACTAAAGTGAATTCATTGAAATCCCACTGATGGCTGTAGGACAGAAGCTGCCTCCAGCTTCTATTTGTGTCTGTCATTTGTTTAATTCTTGAGTTGTCAAGAAGTATAGCAATTGTACATAAATTTGCTCTTTCCCATTTACCAGAATTGGTAGTTACTATCCCAAATAATCATTTATATATATTTTGACTGATTTTCACTTTAGGAATCTCATTGAAATATTCAGGAATATCAACTATCAATTCAAATATTCCAGAATATCATGTTAGTCATTGACTGAAATTCACCAAGGAATGTTAGAAAGTGATTTTAGCCACAAAGTTGTAGATATGGCCAACAAAATCATGCAAATAATAACAAAATTCATTTTAATATATTGTCCCTTTAAGAAAACAGGAACACTATATTTGATTTCTCATTATGCACACATTCATTTCATGACTTAGCATAATCATAAATAACTTTTGTGACTTCAAAAAAGGTATCAAGGTTTTGCCTTAGTTAAGGTCATAGTGTTGGTATGGGTCACTAAGTGTTATCCTCCTGGCTGAGTATTGGATAACAAAATCTCCAATTTTACTATGAAGAGTGAAACAGTTATAAAAGACCATGGTTCAAAGGCGTTTTTGTTTCCAGACACAAAACCAGGATGCAGGAAACTGAAAGGTTCAGAAGTCCAAAAACTGCTCCGATGCGTAAAAATGAAAAGACGGTTACTCAGGCAAAAGCTCAAGTGGGGTTCTTTATTCTGTCTGGCCAGGGTCTAGGCGTGTCCATAACAGGATAGAGGCAAAAGACCTTGTGGCATTCTACATTCCTTCTTATATATTATAAGAAGGGGGAGGGGAAAGGAAGGGGTAGTGATGACTTCCTTAGGGGCGGGACACCCGCCAAGGTAATACGAGGTATTGGTGGGGGCGGGGTAGTGTGGTAGTGACAACTTCCTTAGGGGCAGGACATCTGCCAAGGTTGGTGGGGGTGGGGTAATGATGACTTTCTTAAGGGTGGGGCATCGGCCAAGGTTGACTTCCCTTTTCAATCCTCACTTCTTGTAGTGAGGCTTCTAATCCTAGAAGCCAGTGTGATTGGGGGCCTCCATCTCCTCCATCTCCTCCATTTCCTGATATTCCTGGTCACAATTTTCTGCGTGAGCTAATTCTTGGTATTGTTGGTGTAATACCATGAGCTTAACTTCCCCAACCTGAGTTCGAATGAATGTGGTGAGGCGGTTGATTATGGATGTCCCAATGGCTACCAGAATTAAGAGGCCCAAAAGGGACCCCAGTAGGGGTATTAGATAGTGGAGAATCCCACCCCATAAAGACCATAAGGGACCGTCTAATAGCTCCTTTCTTCTTTTGGCCAGCTCCTCTAGATGATGTCTGATTCTGTCCCGCACTATTCCTGATTTTTTGGTATAAAAACAACATTTTTCTTGCAAGGCCACGCAAAGCCCTCCTTTCTCTGCCAGGATTAAATCTAACCCTCACCTATTTTGTAATACCACTTATGTCATGGAGTCAAGCTGGTCCTGCAGATCATTAATAGATTTATATACCGTCTCCACATCTGAAATTAACTTTTGTGAGAGTTTGTCATACTGTATATTGATATTGCTAGCCCTGCTCCCTCAGTTGCTAATCCACCTGCTGCCCCGAGCCCTAGCAGTAGGGACAGGAGCACCACAGCTCATCAAGACAGACGAGCACTGCCTAAGAGATCTATGCTAGGCAGAGGGATGGGCTCTGTCCCCGGGATGATGTCAATGTTGGGAAGTATTAATGTTGGGGCACAAAATCCAGTCCAGTTTTGGGGTAGAAGAGAGTAAGCCAAATTTCCCCCACATATCTGTACTCGTTCCAGAGGTAAGCATCCTGGACTAGGGGGAGCAGGTAGGACTTCTGAGCACTGAGCGCCTCCTACCTGACCCAGGTCTACAATTCGGTGCCATTATGTGAATAGCAAACAGAAGATTCAAAGCTAAGAGGAACTACCTTAAAGGGTTTGACATAAGTACAACTAAAAGAAGCAAAGGTTAGATTACCTATTCGGACAAGGACAGCCAGAGGCCAATTGTCCCCGTCTTCATACAAAGCCAACAATCAGCAGCTAAAGAAGGGTTAGAGAAATTAAGAAGTTTGTGAGTTTCTTCTAGGATGTTCTGATTATTTGGATCTAACTTCTCAGCAGGCATCCGGGGTCGGAGGGAGGAATGCTGGGGCCACTTAGGCATTAGGGTCTCCACCTCCTTTGTAGCCCAGTATATGGCCTCTTTCTCTCTTTCCTGGTCTGTCGCCCCCCCATCCGAGATGTGAATGGGTGCCATTAGGGGCCAACAGACCCATTGCGGCCATGCAACTTGCGGCTGCATAAGGGGACTTATGGCTATTAACTGTCCACCCCCCTCCCATGCTCCCCCTGTAAGTTTCAGTGAGCTTGGCCACCAGATATGCCTTGTTATTTTTGGTACACTATCAATACACCCTATAGCACTGGGAGTGAACTTGATTAAGCTCCACACATCCAGCAGGGCATCCCCCCCCCTTAAAGAGGGAGGCAAAGGCTTAGGTTTTGCTTTACACACCCATTCCAGCTTCCCCCCACATGGGAAGAAGTAGGGGATTGGAGGTAAGCAGTTCTAGTTCCACAGTCTACTGATCGAGTGTATAGAAGCCTACTGTTGAGTTGTTAGCCCCCCCTGCAGTCACAGGGGTTTCCATATAGTTTTTTACCGGGTGTACGGCCTGATCAAGTCCTCCCTCAGCAAGTGCCAGGAGGAGCATTGTCAGAGTCAGTGAGCACATCAGGGCTGGAGTGTGTCCGCCAGACCCGAATCTTGAGGGGATTCTCAGTGCACTCCACTTTCCACTCATCATGGTTGAGATCAGCAGGGGTAGGTTTTAGATGAGAGGCATGGACCCAGGAAGCAATGTCGTCCACCTTAACAGCAGTCGGGTTAATCAGAAGGATGACATAAGGTCCTTTCCACCTTGGCTCTAATGTCTGCGAGCAGTGCCGTCTCACCAGGACCTGGTCTCCCGGCTTGAAGGGCTGAGGCACCGTCAGTTCTCTGGGTTCATATGCCTGTCTGAGTCCCTTCCAGACTTGGCTTTGTAGGGCAGCGATGGTGGCCAGCCGAGCTGCTAGGGGAGTGGAAGGGAGAGAAAAAACATCATAAGGCTTAGAAAGCATTCTCACTGGGAGGGGGGCATACAACACTTCAAAGTGGGTTAATTAACACAAAGAAGGCAAGGGGGTATTTCTTGCCCTGAAGAGGGCAGAAGGTAAGAGGGTGGTCTAGTTCCCAGTGCCAGTCTTCAGAGATAATTTGGTTAAAGTCTCCTTAATTGTTCTATTCATCCTTTCTACCTGCCCTGAACTCTGGGGGTGATATGCACAATGCAGTTTCCAATTGATCCCCGGGGTCTTGGCTAATCCCTGACTACCTGGGCCACAAAAGCAGGTCCATTGTCTGACCCAATTACCTGAGGAAGTCCAAACCTGGGGAAGATGTCATCTAATATCTTCTTAGCCACCACCTGGGCTGTTTCCTTCTTGCATGGGTAAGCTTCCACCCATCCTGAAAATGTATCTACAAAGACTAGCAAATACTTTAGTTGGCAGGCTTGATCTCAGTGAAATCAATCTCCCAATGTTGGCCTGGTCTCTCCCCTCTCAGTCTCTTTCTGGTCCCCATCTTGGTAGAATAGGCATTTACCAGCTGACAGGGTCAGCAGGATTTTACAATTTTTTCAGCCATTTCCTTTAGCCTCTCAGGTTTGGGTGCCCAGGGCCATTCTCTAATTAGCTCCATCATTTTTCTGGCCCCTAGATGGGTGAGATGGTGAAGAGTTTGCAGATACTAAATGACTTCTTGTACTTTGTCAGAAAGAAGGAAGTCTACAGTTGACACTGGAGGGAGGTTGTCGGGTTCAGTAACAGTGAGCACAGGGGTCTCCTTCGTGCAGGATGCCGCTGACTTCACTGCTCCATCAGCTCTTCAGTTCCTGGATGCAACGGTTCCTTTGCCCATTCGATGACCTGGACAGTGAACTATGGCCAGTTCTTTGGGTAGTAGTAGAGCCGATAAAAGACGCAGTATTTCTTCTTTGTTATTAATTTATTTTCCCACAGAGGTCAGGAGTCTCCTCCTTTGGTAGATAGCGCTGTGGACATGGGCAGTTCGGAAAGTGTACCTGCTATCTGTGTAGATGGTTGCTCTTTTTCCCGCTGCCATTTCCAGTGCTCTGGTAAGGGCTATCAACTCAGCTCACTGAGCAGAGGTTCCCTCTTTTAGGCGCTGGGACCAGATGTCATGGTCACTCACCACTGCAGCTCCAGCTCGCCTCTCCCCATCCTGTAGGAAGCTACTTCTGTCTGTGTACCATATGACATCAGAGTTCCTTAATGGTTGGTCCTGTAAGTTCCTCCGCAGCCCACTCTCTTTGGCCAGCAAATCCTGGCAGTTATGCAACACTGGTGTCTCTGACTTTTCAGGGAGCAGGGTGGCCGGATTTAGGGTCACAGGTAGGCCAATGGTTATTCTGCCTTTGTCTAGAAGGATACTCTGATAGTGGGTGATGCGGGCATTTGAGAGCCAACGGTCGGAGGGTTGCCAAATTATACTTTCCAGAGCATGAGGGGCTATTATAGTTAACTTCTGTCCCAAGGAAATTTTATCTGCATCCTTTACCAGCAGTGCAGCTGCGGCTATTGCCCTCAAATATTTAGACCACCTGCTGGCCACTGAGTCTGGTTTCTTTGATAGGTAGGCAACCGGCCTTTTTCACAGACCTAGCATCTGCGTCAGCACTCCCCTTGCCATACCCCCTTTCTCTTCTAGATATAAGGTAAAGGGCTTGCTAGCATCAGGGAGGGCCAGGGCTGGGGCTGTGAGCAGAGCTGTTTTAATAGAGTCAAACACCTTCTGGCATTCATGGGTCCACTCAAATTTGACATCCCCTTTTGTGAGGGGGTATAGTGGTTCTGCCAGACTGGCAAAACCAGGGATACAGAGGCGGCAGAAACCTGCTGTCCCCAGAAACTCACGTAACTGCCGGCGGGTGGTAGGCACTGGGATTTGTGCCATGACATGCTTCCGGGCTTCCCTCAACCATCGTTTTCCCTCTCATAGCATGTATCCCAGAAACATCACCTCCCTCTGGCACAGCTGTGCCTTCTTGGCTGATGCTCTATACCCTAGTCGAGCAAGTTTTTTTAGCAGGTCATGGGTGGCCTGCTTGCAATCCTCTTTAGTTTTTCCTGCAATTAAAAGATTGTCCACATACTGTAGCAAGGTAACCTGGGGGTGCTGGCTGCGGAAGAGACTTAACTCTTGGTACAAGGCCTCATCAAAGATGATAGGGGAGTTCTTAAATCCCTGGGACAATCTGGTCCAGGCTAGCTGACCCTAAATTTCTGCCTCAGGATTACTCCACTCAAAAACAAATAAGGGTTGACTGTCCAGATGTAGAGACAGGCAGAAGAAAGCATCCTTTAAGTCCAGTAAGGTGTACCATATTCTTTCAGGGCTTAAGGTGCTGAAGAGATTATATAGGATGGATGATTTTCACTTGGCTATTAACCACCCTTAGGTCCTGTACTAGCTGATAGTCCCCGGTTCCAGGCTTTTTAACTGGGAGTAGTGGAGTATTCCAGGCTGACAGACACTGTACTAGGACCCCCTGTTAAAGAAGTTTCTGAATATGAGGACTTATGCCTTTCTTCACTTCCTGACTCATGGGGTACTGTCTGACTCGCACAGGGACAGCAGTAGCTTTCAACTCTACCACTACTGGAGCCTGCAAGGTAGACAACCCCAGTCCAGCAGTTTCAGCCCAAGCTCCCAGAACTAGTCTCAACCAAAAATTGGTGTCTTGGTTTTCATGTGGCAAGGGATCATTTGTGAATAGTCTATATTCACCCTCAGCCCTAATGGTCAGGACAGTGGTGGTAAGTGGTTGGACATTGGGATTTAGAAAAGCAATCTCTGGACCAGTTTCTTCAAAAGTTATCTGGGCTCTGAATTTGGTTAGCAAGTCCCGTCCCATTTAAGGGGAGGTGCAGTTCGGTACGACCAGGAAAGAATGCTTGATTTCTCCTTTCCCCAACTCCATAGTCTGGGAAGTAGTCCAAGAATGGTAGCTACTTCCATTAGCTCCTTGTACTAAGGATTGCTTACTAGAAAGAGGTTCCAAAGGCTTCTTTAGGACCGAGTATACTGCCCCTGTGTCAAGTTCAAAGTCTATGGGAGTTCCCTCCACCTTAAATTTAGCCCTGAGCTCCTGGATGGGGTTGGAGCCCCGACCCCCCCTATTCAGATTCAAGGGCCAGGGTCCTTGAAGGTTGGGGGGATCATGGGGGTTGGGTGCATTCTCAAGCCCAGTGTCCCCTCTGCCAGCACCGAGCACATTGGTCCTTGTCCAGGGGTCAACATCTTCGTGGGCCCAGGTCCCTACCTTTCTGACCTGCGTAGATCTGTCTACGTAGACCCTTGCCAGTTCCTTATTCCTTCTTCGGTCCTTTTGTTCTTCCCTCCTCTCTCTTTCTCTGCCCTCTCTTTTTTCTCTGTTTCCTCTCTTTCTCTGTCCCTCTTCTCCTGCCACTCTCTCCTTTTCTAGTCGCTCCTCTCTTTCCTCCTTTGTTTCTCTCTTACTGAACACTTTCTTAGCCTCCTTTACTAGGTCCTGTAATGTCTTTCCCTGGATATCCTCCAGCCTCTGAAGTTTCTTTCTAATATATGCTACTGACTGCCCTACAAAAGCCATAATGACTGAAGCTTGATGAGTTTCGGAGGTTGGATCGAAAGGGATATACCTTCTATAGGCTTCCATCAGCCTTTCTAGGAAAACTGCAGAAGGCTCGTCGGGTCTTTGTATCACCTCTTTTACCTTGACCAAATTGGTGGGCTTCCTAGCAGCTTCCCGGAGACCTTTCATGAGAGTCTGGCAATAAGTGGACAGGCTCCCCCTACCTTCGTACGTGCTGGGGTCCCAATTCGGTCTTCGCAAGGGGAAAGTGTCATCAATAGCATCAGGTCTGGTTGTCACCAAGCCTTCTAATCCTATTACATTCTTCCAGGCTGCTGCCAATATGCGGTCCTGTTCTTCAGTAGTGAACAGGGTACAAAGCAGCTGCTGGCAGTTGTCCCAGGTAGGTTGGTGGGTGTTCATCAGAGAATCTAAAAGATTAATTAAGCTAGTGGGGTCTTCAGAAAAACGGGATGGTTAAGCTTACAATTATAGAGGTCAGAAGAGGGGAAGGGCCAATACTGGAGGGTAGGCATCTCTCCCTCCCATTGTCCACCATAGGCCTTACTGGCCTCAGTGGCATTATTGGCAAAGCTCCAAATGCCCGATCTCTTTGTTTGCTGCAGCTCCATACGGCTGGCCCTGTTTGGCTCTCATCAGGCATGGACTCAGAGGGTGATGGAGGCAATGGTGTTACTCCTTCCCCCTCTCCCTGCGTCATGGGGGAAGGCAAGGAGGAGGAGGGGGAGGGGGATTCTGATGGAAAACAAGGTTCTGCTGCCTCCTCATCTGCTAAAGTGAAGGGGGCATGAGCAGACAGACGGTAAGGAGGGGGTCAAAGAGAAGCAGGTCCGTGGTATCAGGGTAAATGCGGGGTACAGCTCGCTCTTCCTTAGGATTTGATTCTGACATCCCCTCTGCCTTCATGGGTAGGATCATAGGCTCCGAGGGCGGCTGTAAGGAAGAAGATTTAGGAGGGGGAAGGAATGGCCACACCCAGTCAGGGGGCCAGTACAAAGGTATTCCCACATGAGAATGTAGGGTTCTTGATCAGAATGTCCATGCGGCCCTGGTCGGTACATGATGTCCTTCACTCTGCGAACTAGAAAAACATGGAAAGACCCTCCTTGTGGCCATCCAACCTGAAAGGTAGGCCACTCAGCAGCACAACAGGTCTGCCACTTGCCCTTTTTTGATGATGATTTCATGCATGAGTCCTTATTTATGATCAGTGGTCCAGAGTAAGAGACAAAGGGGTAGTTTGCTGCTGACCTATAATGGGAGTAGAAAATCAAAGGAGTAGATGAGGGAAAGATGGGAGGGGACAAAGGAAGTGAGGAAAAGAACAGTTCAAGGAAATAAAGCCAACACACACCTACACAACCTACACACTTGTACAAAAAAAAAAAAAACCAACAAAATCTCAAAAACAAAGATCTCCAATTAATAGAAATAGGGTCCACCATGGCAGTCCGGGAACGTCTTCCTGCTGCAGCAAAAACTGAACTCCTGGGGCGCCTCCAGGGTCGTGACCTATAGTTTTTGAACCCGTTAGTTCATCAGTTCACTACCACTCAGAATCCACGTTGAGTGGGGATTCTTAATTCCACCCGGAGTCCACATCGAGTGTAGACTCTCAAGTCCTCGGTCACACAACTATTTCCCTATTTCTATTTCCAACACACATCAAATCACAACCGACAATACAAGATATACTGCTAGTTTCTACACACATCAAATTACAACTGACAACACAAGATATACTGCTAGTTTCTACACACATCAAATCACAACTGACAACACAAGACACACTACTTAGAACCCACCGAGTTGTCTATTCACCACTTCACTCTGGGCATATCAAGGACTCCTGGCTGGCTCGCCAGTGAAAGGTTCAGCACTCCAGAAACTGCTCCAATGAAGAGAAATGAAAAGATGGTTACTCAGGCAAAAGCTCAAGTGGGGTTCTTTATTCTGGTTGGCCAGGGTCTAGGCATGTCCATAACAGGACAGAGGCAAAAGACCTCGTGGTGTTCTACATCCCTTCTCATGTATTATAAGAAGGGGGAGGGGAAAGGAAGGTGTAGTGATGACTTCCTTAGGGGCGGGACATCTGCCAAGGTAATACGAGGTATTGGTGGGGGTGGGGTAGTGAGGTAGTGACAACTTCCTTAGGGGCGGTACATCCGCCAAGGTTGACTTCCCTTTTCAAAACTAGCTGGGAACTCACTAGGTGATGCATGACATTCATCTCTCAAGCAACCCCAAAACACCTGTGCTTGCCTTCCAAAAAGTCTCAGCTTATTTTTGTCCCCATAAAGCAAGTTTCACATGCTAACTTGCAGTAACTCTGCAAAATATAAGTAGAAATCAGCTAGTATATGAACACTAATAAAAGACTGTCCCAAACCTGATCCCAAAAATATTTTACATTCTCAGGCCAAAGATATATAGACAGAAACCCACAGATAAGAAACTCTCACTTCACAAAGGGCAAATAGACCAGGCCAGGGAACAACCCTGGGTCTTTTTGTAGGCCTTAACATCCTGATCTGTGATTCTAATGAGAAGATCACTGAACTGAAAATTAGAACACCTGAGCTCTATCATACTCAAAATTAGCCACAGAGTGACCTTGAATGAACTGCTTTATTAATCTAGTTCAATAGAAGGCAAATTATACCAGATTCTCCTTTAAAACTCTGGTATTTCAAGCAGTTTTGCTGTAAGTTTTCTACATTTTTCTAGATAAATATATATCTAACAGAGAAAAATTGCAGCAAGAAAACTAAATATTTAACTCGGTGGAAAAAAAACATATGCCACTATCTTCTTAGTTTTTTTTTTTTAATACAAGTCAGTGTAGGAATCTCCAGCACCCTATTGCATAATGGCTGTAAAAAATTGTACCTTCATTGAATTTGCCCTCAGAAATTTTCAAATTTCTTCTGGATTGTAAGTTATCCTAGTGATATCCTAGGAAAAGTTTATCTGTGTGCTTTTCCTGACATATTCAGAATAAGCACTTAATAAATTCACTTTGACCAATGAAATAGTGCTGGAGTAGTTGTACTGTTCATAAATTATAAATTGTTAGTACTCAAAAGGGCCTCATCCATCATAGAACTGTTTATTTATGTCATCTAACAATTCTAAACCTCAACTGCTCAATAGCAAATGTTAAAAGGTTTTTAAAAACATACGATGCTTATAAACAACAGATTTTATTGAGTTGGAGTGCGGCCTAATATAGTAGTTTGGAAAAGCTTTTCAGGTGATTTGAGTAGGGCTGGAGTGGTCTCCAGATTTGTTACATTTTCATCATTTTATGAGAAGTCAATCATAGTCGGAGTAATCAGGCTAAGTGTTTTCATGTCAGCATAATTGATACTGGATTGCCTAACAAATCGAGTTGGATCATCATAGCAGATGACTCTTAGAGGAATAGATTTTGTACACAAAATGACACACATAATGGAACAGACTATAAAAAACTGATTGGAACCCTTTTTTTTAATTGTAGAAAAGCACATAGAAAATTTATCAGAATTTGGATAATTTATTTTTCTCCTTTATATTATCATTTGTATTTTGCTCATTCCAATATGAACTAGTTATTTTCTCTCTCTCTCTTTTTTTTTTTTTTTTTTTGGTTTGCCACACCTGTTTGATGCTCAGGGGTTACTCCTGGCTAAGCGCTCAGAAATCGCCCCTGGCTTGGGGGACCATATGGGACGCTGGGGGATCGAACAGCAGTCCTTCCTTGGCTAGCGCTTGCAAGGCAGACACCTTACCTCTAGCGCCACCTCACCGGCCCCTGGACTAGTTATTTTTTAAAGAAAGATTGCCTGGTAACAGAGTAGTTAATGTGGATAGATGATTTTGGGGTTGATACCTGACTCCACAATTAGTTTGTACATGGCTACTTTCTTTTTTAAAGTCCAGTTTTCTTGTCCTTCACAGAATTATGTTAAGGATTGGGATCATGTTTTATAGAAGTCTTCATATAATTATTGGTATTGAAAAAACAGTCTTTGACTCCAATCTTACTATAGTTTTTCTTAATGTAAAATATAAAAACACATTACACTATTTGAGTAATGTCTGTAAGATAAAAAGACGTTGGTACCAATTTTTTCAATATTGTCCCAATTATTTTTCCCATAATCACTACTAAAAATTAAATTTCTAAATTCCCTTAATTAGAGGGAAAATTATTGGACAAGCTTAAAATAAAATTTAGGTAAATACTAAGGTGCTGAGTTAAAATCAAAGAATTTATTTGGTTTGGTTTAGTTTGAACCTGAGAGCCATTAGTAAAACTTTCAGTAAATTCAGATATGTTTGATGTTTCCTTGGTCATCACTTGGTTTCTCCTTCCATGCAATAGAATCTCACAGGAAAGAAAAAATGACCCAAAAAAAAGTGAAAAACAATTTTTCTACAAACAGCCTGTCTGTCCTGCAGCAGCTAAAAGTTGCTGTCACCAACATCTCCTATTAAAGCCTCCCCTTTATGCTGCCTATGAAGTGAATCCACCCAGCACAAAGGACCATCTCTCCGAGGAAAAACCATAGGCATCAGAGAAACTGATTAGCAAAGTGAAAGTTGGAGTCATTGCTAATTGACCTTAAATCTGGGCATGATACAGTGAAGTTTGATATATAAGTTCCTATTTGTAATGCCAAATACATTCAAAATTAGACTATTCTTCTCATTAAAGAACAGGTGTACCTCCTCCCTTTATTTAGAACATCTTTTGTAAATTAGTTATTGTAAATTATTTTTCTTTAATTTAGATGTCCATTTTATGTATTATATATAAATATTTACATATACTTATTAGGTTTTAGATAGGCTTTCCTTACATAAATGCAAAGCTTCGTGTGTTCTTTTGGTTTGGTTTGGTTTTTAGACCAAAACAAGTGGTGCTCAGAGCTAACTTCTTATTCTACACTCAGAGATCACTTCTGGTGGACTTCGAGAAACTTATAGTTACCAGTGACCCAACCCATGTCTGCCTTATGCAAGAGAAGTGTCTTACCTGTTGGTTTACAACTTAGAACTTGGTTTCACCCAAAACAAAGATCATCCATGACTTCTTTGTATCTCTTTATTTACAAATTGGTGTTACCCAAAACAGAGATTTTCTTACTTAGCATATTTTACCAGTCTCAAGCAAACCTGGGTGGGACTGGCTCAGTTTACACCTTCTGTCCTTATTTCCCTGTCCAGGGGATGATTTCTGTGCTCAATAGACACAGGAGTAGCAGGCAGCTCTTCATCTCCTTTGAAGAGAGAAATTGTGATTTGTATTTCACTCTCAATTTTGTTTGGATTATTTCCTGTGGCGACCCTTGCTCCAGATCTGCTTTTCCTGGGTGAAAATAGGACATTTGGAACCATTGCAATTAGCTGTTATTCTATCTCTCCTGCCCGAGCCTCATCTAAGTATTCTAATTTAACTCCGGAATGCTTACTCAATATAGAAATCTCCTTATAATAATATCAAAGTATAGCACATCTCTCTCAGATTTCCTGCAGATTGTAGGATCCTAATTTAGGGAGGTATCTTGTCTGTATTACGCAAAGGTAGGAAGGTTTGCTTGAGCTTAATGCTCCTTTTTGGTTCAAAGTCAATCACAGTTGTAAGAACACAACTATAAACATAGTACTTTAGTATTCATAGAGTTAGGTTTCCCCAGTCACAAAAGAATCCCATCCTATTTTTGGTGGTGATTTTAGGTTATTCCCGACTCTGCTCAGGGGAACACCACTGGAAAGGTTTATGGAACCAAATGGGCGCCAAGGATTGGATTGGGATTGGTCACATTCAAGGCACAAATGCTTGTACTATCTTTGAAAATCAACTAAAATTTTAACATCTATTTCTCACATACATTTTATCAATTCAGTTACCATTTACTTTCAATAAAGAACATTATTTTCTTGTTTGTTATTAGAAAATCCCTGTGCAATCCAACTATTATCCCACTACATTAAACTTGTTTTGTGTTTTATTTTATCTCCCAATGGGTTATTCTGCCCTCCTATCTCTAAACTACCTACCTATATAGCAAACCTAACTTATAGTCATTTATATTTACATAAGGACCTTGAAAAAAGATATACAACAAGGTTTTTCACAGTGTCAGCAACCCTTCTGCCAAGTATAACAAATTTCTATTTATATAATTTGGAAAATTATGATGCTACTAGCTGTAATTCTTATCTATTTAGTATTTTAGCCAATTTTTTTGTCAAAATGTAAGAAACATTTCTTTATGAATATCTTTATACAATAAATGACTCTCTCTGTCTTTTTCTCCTCTTCAAACAGTAAGCACACAAGCCAGTAATAATTAGTTCTTTACAAAATCATATTATATAATTATTATCTTTACCATTTGAGCTCTTCTTACCTGTCAAATGGTGTTCAGAAAACTGGGGGGGGGCGCATTGGCCCTGATTCAGTGCTAGGACTCAAAGATACAATGTTACTTGGGTACTGGGGTACCAGAAGTTGCTAGTGACAATCCTTTGGTGTTTTGGGAAAGGGATCCTGTCAATAGTGGTGCTTGAAAGATCACATAGTGCTGGGAATTAAACCCGGGTCAGCCACATGCTAGGTATGTAATGACTTTTACGGTCAAATCTTTGTCATCTTATCTTTTCAGTTAAAATATACTTCAGGGTCCACAGAGAGAGTTTCCGAGGCTCTTGTCTTATATGTGGCCAATTGGAGCTCAAAATCTAGCAATACATATATTTTCCTTATCACTTCACAAGGAATGATCCCTGAGCACAGATTCAAAGTCAAGACTATTTCTGAGCAATAACAGTTGTTTCTCCTACAAGGCAAAAAGAAATCAAATCCATTTTTAAATAGAGTCTATTATCCTGTCTAATTATATTAATTTTACTTTCCTTCATGAAACATTTTTAACTTCTACTTGTACTGTATTCCTCATAGATTCTAAATGATTTACAGCATATATCCAACTTAATTAGGAATGTTAAAAGACTAGATACTTTGCTTCATAACTCATGTTGTTTTTATTTGTTCAGTTTGATTTCCCTAGAATCTAAATTTGAGCTATGCCACCAAGTAGATACTGAAACAAAACAAATTGAATTTGAACAGCATTCAATTGGGGATGTGAGGATGATACAAATCTGAATACAAACCTGAGTTCTAACTATTTACTAAGATATATCAGTGACTGTGGTATTTGATCTATTTACAAAAAAGCACCTATGAAAATATTGTTTGTGATCTCTGGTAGCACACTTACTGGGGATCATGGTAGACTCAGAGAAACACTATTCAGAGACAATGGATCAATTGATATTTTTCAACTGTTAAGAATTTTAGATTCTGCTTTAGATTTAGGTCCATAGTTTTATTCTTAGCAAGTCAACTCTAGAAGAAAGACAATAAGAAGGTGGTAAATGATTCTCACTGTTTTTCTCAGTATAGAATTTTTCTAACAAGTCATATTTGGCCCAGATATACAGGTGAAGACTTTGACAGGTTAAGATTGCAGATTGATAGTTCCTTCTGTCAGGTAAGTCCCACTTTATTCCTCTAAAAAAGTCCTACAGACTTTGAGGTCTCTGATCAAATATCACTCCCTCTGGAAAATTGCCTGACTATGCCCAATTCCCCTATTAAAAATTCACATAACACATTATCCCTTTTTTGGGGGGGCACACCTGGTGACGCTCAGGGGTTACTCCTGGCTATGTGCTCAGAAGTCGCTCCTGGCTTGGGGGACCATATGGGACGCTGGGGGATCGAACCGCGGTCCGTCCTAGGCTAGCGCTGGCAGGGCAGACCCTTACCTCTAGTGCCACTGCACCAGCCCCAACATATTTTTCTTAAACTTAATTTTTGTAATGATTTCATTAAATGTGTTTTCTTACATTCACACAAAAATCTCATATCTGTATTTACTTGCTAAAATATAACCTTGCCTAGCCCATGGGCCAGTTATGAATATAATCAAATATTTTCTAAGTTGTAGATATTATAAAAAATTTTGACTTCTAACTTTTTGAATTATATACCAACTAGTCAATGGTCTTTTAAGTTTGGTGTACTGAACATGATAAATATTTTAGAGATAAATCTAAAAGGTAAAAATATGAAAACAATGATGCTTAAAGTGTTTGGTATTTAAAATACTATTTAGAATTTGGGTGTTTAAAATTTTCAGTACATGAGCTTTGGGGTTACAGTTTGTTATTAGTGCAGAATATTTTATAAGGAATAAAAGAATAAGTGTCAAAATTTATATGGGAATTACCAAAAGTTTAAAAAGAAAATGAAAGTATGAAAATAAAACAGTGACAAAGATTAAACTCAAAGTTTAATGAGTATTAAATGTAAGAAGAAGCATATTTTATTACTAGAAAAAAAACTCAAGCTTTTGTGAGTGGTGATTTTTCCTTCATGAGCTTGAACCTCCTACTGGGTTTTTATTTACTCTATCATCCTCCATTGCACTGAAAATAGCCAGAGAACCAGGACAGTTTAACACTTGCCCTTTGCTCAAGGCTACATACAGAAACTTAATTATTTCTTCAGTGCAGGGTAGAAATAGTTCAATTTTCTGGCTTCGTAATTTTAATGAAGATAGGTCACCTTCTAAAAGCTATTCCTTTAAAATGTAGAAGGCAGTATGTTATTTTCATGCCCAACACCGTTTTACTTAATCAGGCAGAGATAATATTGTAGTTTTAGCATGAAATTTATTTATCTAAATAAATACAAAAATTCTGAGCCCCTAAAAAAGAATGAATATTATGTAGTGTTAACACAGAGTTAATCATATTTTTTTTTCAATGAAAAAAGTAGCACTGTGAAGTGCTACTTGGGGTGAAAGGTTCAGTAGTTCAGATGCTGCTCCAAAGCAGAGAAATGAAGAGACAGTCACTCAGGCAAAAGCTCAAGTGGGTTCTTTATTCTGGCTGGCCAGGGTCCAGTGCCCATCGAGAACCAAACAGAGACAAAGGACCATGTGGCTTTCTTTGTCAGTCCTTATACACTATAAGTAGAGGAGAGGGGGTAGGGGACAATTTAACATTTCCTTATAAGGACATAACATCTGCTAAGACATTCAGAGGCAGTGGAAGAGTACAAGTTATCACATGATAGTTATAACAGGAAGTTCCCTACAATGAGCCCTTACGGGAATTTTCACCTTGCCTTTCAGAAAAGTCAAGCTCTTTTCCTGAAACTGTGTTTCAGCCCTTACAGGGGTTGATTTTTCTCCATAGTTAAATTTAAAAAACTTGCCTTCTATAAAGGTACAAAGTCAAAAAAATATATTGTCATATTTTCAAAATAGATACTTAGTTTTACCTTTATAGAATTCAATTCCTGAAAAGTATTAACAAATGTTCCTGGAAGGATTGTAGAAAAGCAAGTAAAAGATAACATGTAAGGAAAGATGAAAAAATACTATAGATTCAAGAAGAAGGAAATTAATTAGCATCTATGTTATAAAGATAATTCAGAGGATAAATATAATAATTAGTTCTTATACATTTGTATAGATAAGATTTTTATCAATTGTCTTATATTCTTGAAGGGCAGAGACAATATCAAAGAAAAATTGCCATGGGGGTCCAAAATATTTTGTTTTAGTATTTTTGTGGGGAGAGGAAATAAGGAATTTCAGAAATACAATCTGCAGTGCTCAGGGGCTATTCCTAATTGTATGATCAGCAGTCACCCCTTTCTCCCCTTTAGTATCATCTTTTCCTGATTCATTTCATCACTGCTTATTAATAAACTTTGTAATCCAGGGTGAGCTCTTTTGTTTATCATGTGTGTGGGGGGCACATCTGGAGGTGCCAGAAACACTACTTCTATTGTGGGATTTGTGCCTATATATGTAAAGCATATATTTTGACCCTTTCAGCTACCCCCAAACATGCATTCTGTTTTTGAATGTCTTGCAGTTGAAGATGAGCAAACTCAAATAATCTAGAATCTTTTAACCTTCCCACACCTGAGGATATATTTCAACTGTTCCAATCTACAATGGAAACATTAAGCAATTTATTACTGCAGTATTTACTTTTTTTTTTACTGCTTATGTGTATTTTCTTCTGAAAATAGTGTGTTGAAACATAACTTTTATTCAAAGAAATGTAAATCTTATTTATCACTTTGAGATACATCCCAAGCACTCAAATAGAATAATATTTCTTTTTATATCCCTCTTATATTTTTATTTCTGAGCTCCAATGAATAATTATTTTATATACAAATCAACAGAATTTATAAAAATTGGGAAAGGTATAGTCTAGGCCTTGAAAAACAAATCTGCAATGATAATTTATTACAGTTTTGTCAAAACTCTTTAGTTTGGCACAAGAGAGAAAAGTAAATGGGCTGAGTGTATGCCTTGCATGGTGAGGCCCTATTCCATATTTCACACTTGTATGATCTGAGCACTGCTGTGAACTGTGAGTAGGGTTTTCTGAGCTTTGTCCTAAAACAGAAAAAGCAAGCTCTTTAATTGATATTCGTTAAGCACATTTCTACACTACTATAAATGGATCATTCACTAAATATGAAACTTTTCTCAAAATAATAAAAAGTTATTTGTATTACTTTGTTTTTGTTTGGGGACCACACCCAGCAGCACTCCTGGTTCTGAATTTAGAAATCACTCCGGGCAGGTTCGAGGGACCATATGAGATGCTGGGGATCAAATCCAGGTTAGTCACTTACGAGGCAAAAGCCCTATCTGGGTGTTTTCTAATCCAGTTCTCTACTATGTGTCTCTTAATGGGAGAGTTTAGTCTGTTAACATTTAGGGAGATTATTGACAGAGTGGACTGTTGTGCAGTTGTGTTGTGTAGGGTAGTTGTTGTTGCAATCGGGGGTTTAGATTGTGTAATTCGTCTCTGAGTAGGTCGTTTAGGAGTGGTTTTGTTTGTGCAAACATCATGAAAGAACCAAGGGGAAAGTAAATGAACCTGAACAGAGCCTATAATTAATTACATGACAATATACTCCAAGGGTAGAGAAACCCTGTACTTCTTAGGCCAAGGGGATTCCTTTTCGAATGACCCCAATATTTACTGTGCCTGTGCAGGAGGGAAAAAAAAAGCACAAAACAATTTTTTATATCTATTTAAGTTTTGTCAATTTTTTCATTTTGGTATGGTTATTAAAGTTGTTGTCTCCATTTATATTTATTTATTTATTTTCTTTTTCTTTAGGTGCTATGCATGTTTGTTTGTTTTTTTTATCTCAAGACCATGGCTTTTATGTGGTGCTTATCTTTATTGTTGGAATGCTCACTGGATATTTTATTTGACACTTCTTTTTGTACTGTTGAGGTGTTTCCCCTTCTTTTTCCCCTTCACCTCTCAAACCGATGATGAGAGCCTCTAGAAGGACTCTGCCCATTTTCGGTGTATTTGATTTTTACCACAGTTTATCACTTTTCTCTTCTTCAAACAGAACCACATAACTGGAACTATCTAGTACTATCTCCCAGTTAGAGGAGGAAACAAGGGAGGTACCAGGACCAAAACAAGGGAGGTACCAAGACCAAAACAGGTGTAGGACCACTAAGTTGTAAACTAGCAGCCCCGGGGGTGAGGGTGGAAGATATGGGAGGTAGAATGGGAATGGAGGTTTAGGGAGTATAATTCGGTGATCGGAATCCCCCTGATATTATGTTGATATATACCTAAAATATTATTGTCAACAATATGTAAGCCACTGTGATCAAAATAAAAAATTTATTTAAAAAAAAAAAAAGGATTAGGGCCCGGAGAGATAGCACAGCGGTGTTTGCCTTGCAAGCAGCTGATCCAGGACCAAAGGTGGTTGGTTCAAATCCCGGTGTCCCATATGGTCCCCTGTGCCTGCCAGGAGCTATTTCTGAGCAGACAGCCAGGAGTAACCCCTGAGCACCGCTGGGTGTGGCCCAAAAACCAAAAAAAAAAAAAAAAAACAAGGATTAGAGTTAAAAAATACAGTAAAGAAAAAGTCCTACCTGCTGTGCTATCACTCCACTCACCCCTTACTTGTATTACTTAAGTAGAAATGTCAGAATAAAAGCATCTTCCTCAAAGGCAAATTTTAATTTCTACCCTGGTAAGCCAAAGCTGCTTGAAATAGTAGTAGTTGTTTTTCAGTCTAATAAAAATTTTACTAGCCTTTGTACACCATGTGCCCTGCTACAATTAGTTTGTGGTAATAGCCCAACATCTGCCCTCTCCCAATTTTCCTCTAGGTAATTCTGTTTGATGATTGCCCACAGCTGCTGAGACTAGATTTGAAATCTATTTTCTAAGAGCATTCTAGTAATTCTCATTAGCATTTAAAATTGATGTTTTCAAGCTGCTAAGAAAATAGAGATCTAACTCTAAATTACCAAAGATTTATATTTTCCATGATCTATAGATAGAATTATAGTCTCTGGATGTGGCTAAATCTCTCTTTCCTGTCCAGGTAAATCATTGTTTGTGTCTATTTATTGAAAGAAAAATATATCAAGTAGCTGCATTCTTTTTTTCAATTCCAGAGTCAAGTTGTAGAAAAAGAACCAAAGAAAAATAAGATAGTGTAATTTTTGGAAATAAAGACCAAATAAACTCCTACCAGGGTGCATGCCTCAGTTCAAAGAAAAGCCTTAAAATGATCATTGTAATGCCAAGAGGATAAAATCTAATAATTTCTAAAACTGGAAGTTTATCTTTATAACAAATAAAAAGTGAAATATTAGCTTAAATAAAATTGAAGTAAAAACTTATTAAAGATATAAACGTGTTAATATAATCTCCCAAAGTCAAATGACCATGAAATAAGCTATTTTGTGCAGAATGTAACAGAACAAACCAGAGAGCCCTGTATACTTGAGGCAGCTTTTGATGCTATTTTGATGGCATAAATGGTACTATTTTCTAAAGAAATGTATTGGAAGAGGGAAATCTCTCTATTCGAAGACTTCTTTGAGATCTCAGTATTGAAAGTTAACAGAACCTTTTTTGTTTGTTTGTTTTTTGGGGGCACATCCCATGATACTCAGGGATTACTCCTGGCAAAGTACTCAGAAATCACTCCTGGCTTGGGAAACATATGGGACATTGGGGAATCGAACCTAGGTCCATCCTAGGCCAGCTCAGTGCAAGGCAAACACCCTACCACTGTGCCACTGCTCAGGCCCCAATAGAACTTTTTAATAAGGTAGCAATGAGATGAAAATATTTAAGCAGTGGGATGGGAGTGCAAAATCCATGGGGTTATGGAGAACTAAGCCTATTCGTTCATAACACTGAAGGCTAATGGGTTCTAGTGTATTGTATAAGAAATAAAGAACAGTGGCAATAATATCAAAGAAACTTGCAGAGACTTTCACCAGGTGAGCCTCATTCTATGGAAATAGCTCAGGATGATTTTGAGGGTAGGTCAGCAAACAAGAATAGTTTAACATGCTCATATTTTGACTGTTTTATTCATGGAGGAATAAAAGAACTTAGAAAACTTTCAGAAATTGGGCAGAACAAATATTCTTTTATCTATTCTTACTAATTTATGGGTAATCTCAGAAGAGAAAAATAAAATTGTGTACCTTTTAAAAAAGTGAATGTGATTATAGTTTCAGGAATGGAATGAGGAATGTGAAGGAAGAAGATGGGGAGAAAAAGAGGCCTAAATTATAGAAGGTATTAAATGTTATGGAAAATAGTAATTTTATATATGTATATAAAGTGCTAGTCAAAATTCAGAGTAACAATATTTAAAAGTTCTTTCCAATATAAAAATGATAAAATGTGGTGCTCCACCTTCTTTTTCCCCTTCATCTCTCAAACCGAGGATGAGAGCTCCTATGACTCCACCCATTTTCGGCATATTTGATTTTTACCCCATTTTATTACTTTTCTCTTCTTCAAACAAAACCACATAACTTTAACTATCTAGTCCCGCCTCCCAATTAGAGGGGGATATAATGGAGGTACCATGACCAAACAGTTGAAAGATCACTAAGTAGTAAGCTAGGCACAGAGGGGACCACTCATTCTAGCAGCCCCGGGGGTGAGGGTGGAGGTTATGGGAGGCAGGATGGGAACGGGGGTGGAGGGAGAACAATTCGGTGGTGGGAATTCCCCTGATTCAATGTTAATATGTACCTAAAATATTGTTGTGAACTATAAGTAAGCCAATATGATTAAAATAAAATTATAATTAAAAAAATAAAAGATAAGCATTTAGATTTAGTAATTAAATAGGTTACATTCTTTTCTTTATGCTTTATCAAGTTAAAATGTAAAACATGATAACTTAAAATAATAAAAATAACTGGAAAATAAAAAAAATGATAAAAAAAAGTCTTAGAAAATTACCTGAATCAATTTTGTCAGAATTTGAGAGCTAAGTAATGATTTAAATATACATTTAGCAAATATTAGAATTTGAGAGCAAACATGCAATAAATTTATTTACTCAAGCATTTATTCAAGAAAAGACAGTTGTTGAATCAGTTGTATATCAGTTCTCAAGAACACTGCATTTTTACCATAGTATTGTGGTGAAAACTGATAGCTTATAAGCTAGAGAAATGAACAAAACTAGCTTGAGTTTCTCCTCCATGCTTTATTCTCAGAGAATTATCTGACCTTTATCTTTCTAGTAGTTTCCTGAAAGACCTCGATTGCTGCACTGTTTTCTTCTGACTAAAGAGTGGACCAGCGTGAGGAGGTTGAGTTTATGTGGGTTATTAGATTATCACTGCTCTTATGTCAAATAGTAGTTGAGAGATGAAGCACTGCAAAATGAAGGAAAAAAATAAAAAAATTTCCCTGCCCTCCTCCGTGATTAAAACTACTATTTCCTGCTCCTGAAGCCAAAATTTAAGCATTGCTCTTTAAGTTCCCTGTTGATACTAATGTAGACTTTAGCTTGTGCTCCATTAAAGTCTCAAAACACTGGAGAAAAGATAAGACAGCAAAAAATGATTAAGACGCCCTTGATGCCTAGTGACTTAGATTTTGCTCTTCACCAGCCCATCTGTCACCCTCTCTTTTTAAAGACTTCACAGGGCTGTTCCAAGCATTCCAGACTTTACAGCTGCGTATAGTAGGGCAATTTTGTTGTTGTTCCATTTTACCTGGTAATTGTTCTTTCTCCTTGGGGGCAGTTTTAACTATGCAGTTTGGTTAGGATCTGAATTAATTTTATGTGTTAGAAAAAATAAAAAATAAAGGAAAAATGGGAGAGTAAAACAAAATTAAAAATACAAATATAAAACTTATATATTTTAAAATATAGTTTTTAGTAAAACACCTTGACTTCTAGAGGAAGTATTTCATCTATATGGCGGATTCAAAATAAAATAAATTAGGCGCCTTCTCGTTAATATACTGGTGACTTTCCCTACCTGTCAAAATAAAATAAATTACATTCAAAAGCAGAAAGGATTTAAATGATATGCTTTATGCAGTTGCTCAGGAAAAATTGTGAAATTTGCTTATCTTTGGATAGATACGGAGCGTTCTCTGCTGAGCAAAATGAGTCAGAGAGATAGACATAGAATGAACACTCATTTGTGGGATATAAATCAAAAGATAGTATAGTATTAATCCAGAGACAATAGAGATGAGGTTTAGGAGAACCTGTCTATGGTAAGTAGTTTGCTATTAATAGTGGAAGAGTGCAGTTGGGGCAGAGCAGGGACAACTATGACAATGATAGATGGAAATGATCATTCTGGACAAGAACTGGGTGCTAAAAGGAAATAAATTGATATGCATGATACTCCCTTCACTAACAGTATTGCAAACCATAGTATCTAAAAAAAATTAAGAGAAAGGTGAGAGAGACAGAGACAGAGGGATAGAGAGGGGCAGAGACAGAGAGAGACAGAAAGAAGAAAAATGTCTGTCACAGAAGCAAGCAGGGTCAAGAGTAGAGGGGAGGTGGGGAAGGAAATTGAGGACATTGATGGTGGGAAATGTGTGCTGTTGAAGGGTGTTGTACATTGTATGACTGAAATTCAATCATAAACAATGTTGGAACTCTTTATCTCATGGTAATTCACTTAAAGTATTTATTAAAACTAAACATTTTAAAAATAAAAGAGAAAAATGCAAGTTTTTTTTTTTTTAAAGATAAGCTTAGAGTATTGTCTGTTTCTTGTCAAACAATTAGAGTCTTTTTTGAGGGGCCATAGCAATAGGACAGCGAGTAGGGTACTTGTCTTGCACACAGCTAAAATAGTTTCAGTCTCTGGCAGGTCTCTGTAAGCATGTGGGATGTCTAGGATCAAACCCAGGTGGGCCATGTGCAAGGCAAATGCCCTAACTTCAATATTATATCTCTGACTCCTCTTTCTGCTTTTATGCATGTAACATCAGTATTTTAAATACCAGGTTTCTCTTTTTAGATTAACTAGTATTGTGAATAAAAGTTATGTATCCTAAAGCTAAAGTGAGCTGAATAATGCATTGATCAAAAATAACAGTTAAATATTGAAGAGATAGTAAAAGGGAAAAGGAGTTTATCTTGCACATGCTGACCCAGATTTCATTCCCAGAACCACATACAGATTACCAAGCACCAACCAGGAGTCATTTGTGAACACACAGGTAGGAGTAAGCTCTAAGCATGGCTGGGTAGGGTTCATTGGTTTCACTGCTACCCCTAAAATAATTTAAGAGGCATTGAAAAAACGAAACAAGCAAACAAGAGACCATTTTTGTGTTATTTTCATTTTGATAGCATGTAAAAGTGAATTAAAGTATCAATCTATATATGTTTTTTGTGGAGTTATTGCCATACACTGTGATGCTCAAGGGTTACTCCTGGCTATGCATTCGGGAATTACTGTTGGTTCAGCTCAGAGGAACTCCTGGAACACTGGTGATCAAATTGGGATGGCCATGTGCAAGATAAATGCCCTATACACTGCATTATTTCTCTAGCCCCAAGGTCAATATTAATTGCATATGTAGTATGTCTAAGACATATAGGAAGTTCACAGAGTGAATCTCACAGATTTACTGTTTGTTTGTTTATTTATTTATTTATTTATTTATTTATTTATTTATTTTTGGTTTGGGCAATACCCAGTGGTGCTCAGGCGTTACTCCTGGCAGGCTCAAGGGACCTTGTGGGACTCTGGAGATAGATCCCCATCCTGGGTTGGCTACTTGAAAGGTAAAGCCCTACCTGCTGTGCTTTTGTTCTGGCCCCCACAATCAGTTCTTTTTTGAGGGAATTTGGGAAAGAAATTTTTTTTTTTTTTTTTTGGTTTTTGGGCCACACCCGGTAACGCTCAGGGGTTACTCCTGGCTATATGCTCAGAAGTTGCTCCTGGCTTGGGGGACCATATGGGACACGGGGGGATCGAACCGCAGTCCGTCCAAGACTAGCGCAGGCAAGGCAGGCACCTTACCTTTAGCGCCACCGCCCGGCCCAGGAAAGACATTTTTAAAGACTGCACATCATAAATTTAGTTTATTTTCTTTATTTTGGGGGTGGAGGTACACTTAGTAACTTAATTCCATCTCTCTTCTCAGGAATCACTCCTGCTTCAGTTATCTTTTTTTGTTTGCTTGTTTGTCTTATTGTATTTGGGTCACATCCGAGGACACTCAGGGGTTACTCCTGGATATGCGCTCAGAAATCACTCCTGGTTTGAGGGACCATATGGGATGCTGGGGGATTGAGCCTCGGTCAGTCCTAGGCTAGCTCTGGCAAGGCAGATGCCTTTAGCCCTTGCGCCACCTGTCCGACCCCAACCGCTACAGTTATCTTAAAAAGATAAATTATGTTAGAAATAAATTACAAAAAATATTGCATATTTAATTTTTGAAAGCTCCTGAATTCCAACATTGATGAAAATTGTATTTACATTTTTGCTGTCTCAATATATACACAAGATTTGTCAGCAAAGGGCAATTCTTGATATAAGAATATTTATATTCACAATGACAAGAAGTGCTTAAGTTTCAGAACCTAATTATAAGAACCATTTAATAAAATATGTTGTATTACACATTATATTTTTCATTTCTGTTCAATGAAATGTTTTCTACCTTGAAAATAAAATCTCATCTTCAGGAGAAACTGATTTTTTTAGCTTAAAAGTAATTATTTAAAATATGTTCATTCATTTTTACCTAAAATAGATGTAATTAAAATCAGTGAATATTGAATACAACAAAGAAACATACAAAAATCTTCTTGTGCTCCTTTATCATTTTCCTAGTTCCAAAAATCATCTGTAAAGAGAAATAATAAGGACTGGAGAAATAATATAGGAATTAAGGTGCATATAACCAATCCTTATTTTTTTTTTTTTTTGATCCCTGGCACCACAAATAACCTCCTAAGCATTTACATATCACTTCGGGCAGGATTGGGAGACAATATAGAATGATGAGGATCAAACTAGGGTCAGCTCATTAGAGAAATTCCAAACAACAGATGATAGTCATAGTACCCTGACTACTGCCAGTTATGGACCAAAAATGAGGAAAAGAATGAGTAAATTAAAGAAAAGGAAACAAGAGGTAGGCCCTTATCTTTGGCTGCTGAAGATTGAAGTCATAAGAAGAAACAAACTTGTCAAAATGTTTTACTAATTTTATTAAAAATTGTCAAAAGATTTTACTAAAAAGTAATAAAAAAGCAAGACAGCTCACAAATAGAAGAGGTTTATAGGAAAATTTTGATGAGGGGGAGCTCTTTTCCTTTTATACCTTTGTAATTTGGGACAGAAAAAAAGCACTTTATGGGACAGGAAAAACCCAGCAGCGCTCAGGGGTTATTCCTGGCTCTTCTCAGAAGTCGCTCCTGGAAGGCTTGGGGGACTATATGAGAGGATGGGATTTGAATCGGAGTCTGTCCTTTGTTGGACACGTGCAAGGCAAATGCCTTAGCATTGTGCTATTGCTCTGGCCTCAGGATATAGCACTTTTTTTTTATCTTTTCATTAAACTCGAGGCAGTCAGGATGGCAAGACAGAGCAAGTAGGATGACAAAAAACGCAATCGAGACTGGTGATAAGATAAATATCACTTGCCCATTTAGGCTATTAGTCCTGCACTGTGACGTTCCATTTATGCCATTCTCAGGGCAGTTTTTTCTTTTCCTAATATTACCCTACATAATTTCAGTCCTAAGAATAATGAGAATAAGAGATTGAAAAGCATTTTAGCTGAGATGTAACAACATTGTTTTATGTGCAGTAGATATCGTTTTCCTCCTTATTCTAATTGTAATCTGATCCTAGCAATTTTTTCTAAAATGCTCTTTTTATCCTACAGGCTCAGAGACTATGCTGTCTTAAATTTGAGGAAAAGAAATATTTTAGTGTGAAAAGGTGAAGTTTTGTAATTACTTAAGTGACATTCTTGTGGGGAAGCAAAACATTGTTCAACTTATTAGCAGTTAATCAAAATATTTTATATAATAATTTCCCTGACATGATTATTTCTTATAACTGCCTTCAGAGGTAAGAGTAACCAGTTAGCTGCCTAGGCCCATCTAGCACAAACAGTGTCTATAAAGCAGAAAAGCATAACAATGATTATTTTTCACCAATCTATATATTTATAAATAAATATATATTTAAATATATATAAATATTTATAACATCTAATATTATTATAATCATTCTAAGACAGGTGAGGAGCAAAATTGTAATCATTTGAAAAAGCAAAAATCCTAAATTGAATTGCTACTAATTGTCTTGGACCCAAGCAGACCATCTGTATTGGAAGTAGTCAGCAAAGTACAAAAGCCTGAAAAAGTAAATGAATTCGGTTGAATAGGCGCACATTTAACCGAATTCATTTATTAGATGGTTCCTTCCCTGGCAGACCTGTGATCTCCTTGACAGTTCTAGACCTTACTCTGTTTTATTTTTTTTTAATTTTTAAAAGTAACTTGTTTAATTGAATCCCCATGAGATGCACAGTTACAAAGTTCTATGTATGATAGCCTTTCTGGTATTTTGAGTCATGCATTTTTTTCACTATTTTTTTCACTATTGAGGGCACATTGAAGCCCAACTCTATAACAGGGATAGAAATAGTTGTAGTAATAGCTGTAGCAAGGTAACTTGCTGTCCTGATTTTGAAGCCAAGGTTATATTTTTAATGAACTAAATTTTTCTTTCATTTATTTTTAATGAACTAACGTCACCCTATAATATGTAGGTATTGATGAGATTTAATTATCATTTGTTTTATAATTTAACAGTATACCTTAACTATGCATTTAAAACCAGTTCTACTTGGGTTGCAGAATTTTGACGCTTTCTAATCAGATTTTCTGGTCTTTCCTGGTCAAGAGATATTTCATTATAAACAATGAAGGTTAGCACTTCCAATCACTGCCATTCTTCAGTGTTGTCTGTTTTATATCCTGTCTCTTCTGCTACTTCAATTGTTTTCATTTAAATCACTAGCATAATTTATTTCTTAATCTCTTTAATGTTGTTTTTGTAACAAGAATCATTCATTTATTTTGTTGCTATTTTATTGTTTTTTGTAAAATATTCACTGGTGCTATGATTTGTGTCTACTATAAGCCATCTTCCATTGGATGGATTGCCCACATTTGCATTTTTATATCCGTTTCATTTTCTTTTATTGCCAGGCTTAGAGATAAATCTGTTTTCCTGTATATTTATTTTATCTTACAAAGCATCAAAAAAGATGCTATTTATTTATTTTTAGAGTAATACATAACTCTGGGTAACATAATTGGATTCCCCCTTGTCACCTTCAATAGTGATACTTGCTTTTAATGTACCTGGTGGGTTGTATGTTGCTTCCATATTATTCAAATGAGTAAATCTCACTATAAGAAGAACATGGTCTTAATAAATTTATCTTGTATTCACAATACATTCTGTTTGTCTTATTTTGCTTTGTATTTAGTTTCTCACGTACTTTGTGCTATTTATTCTAGTTATCAGTAGAGTGGTGAATTATTGGGCAGTAGAGTAAATTTTACAGATCAGGATTCTAGGAGATAAGTGCTTTTTCTAAATAAATATCAAATTTTTAGTGACTCGACCTCCTACCTAATTTATGTTCTGAATTCCTGCCATTATGAATAACCCTAGAACAACACTTTTTATCATGGAATAGCAGAAAAAATACTAGTGAATAAAGGCAGCTTAAAATAATTCCAAGAATTTCCTGAATTACATGACAATAATACAAACCATTTTCTGGACAGAAGGGTATTCTGGAATTCATAAAAGCATATTGACAGAGTTAAAGGTAGAAGTGGTGGAGTTAGAAATAGGTAGCAGATAATTTATTAAATAGGTTTGATCAGTTTAAACCTCATTAACTCTTGTTTTCCTGGGTCTTTTGAGTAATTTTGTTTTCATTTCTTTAATTTCTACTTTCATTTACATTATTTCTCTTCTCTTAATTTGACATAGCAATTAGACAAAAAATATTACAGGAAGACAATTAGAAAAGAAGTCAAGCTATCATTATTTTCAGATAAAACATACTTTATTTAGAGGAATCTAAGTACTACTAAAAAGTCCTAAAAGCTATAAACTTGCAAAATGGTAGGCCACAAAATCTACAAAAAACAAAAACCCAGGAAATTTCTATATGCAAACAATGAAGTAGAAGAGAAGAACTAAAAAATAAACAAAACAATATAAAAAAAATCAACCACAGCCCATTCAAAATTGTGCCCCACAAATTTAAGTACTTGATACATAGCTTAACAAGAGAGCTTAAAGACTAATACAAAGAAATATACAAATCACAACTAAATGAAATTGAAGACTCAAGGAAACAGAAACACATAGTTTAAATGATCCTTCTACATAAAGCACTACACAGATTCAGTGTGGTCCCTATAAAATCCCATGATATTTTTAGGAGAAATATACCAAATGCTACTAAAATTTATATGGAGAAATATAAGCCCTTGAATAGTTAAAGTTTTCCTAGGGAATAAAGCAAGGAACTTCTTTTTTCCCAACTTTAAATTATATTACAGAGTTATAGTAATTTATACAATATTATACGGAATAAAGACAGACTCTTAAGGGCCTGGAAAGACTCTCCAATAAGTAGGGTCCTTTCTTTGCTTGATGCTGACCTGGGTTTAATACTTAGCACTTTGTATAGTCCTCTTATTCCACCAGGATAAGCCCTGAGCATAATCTGGTATGGCACAAAATAAAAAAAATGTCTGTCAGATCAATGGAATAGAAATGAGATCTCTGAGACAGATTCTCAGGTAAATGAACAGCTTTTCTTAGACAAAGTAGCTAGGAGTATGAAAGAGAACATATATGTAACATATATGGTGTTGAGAAAATTGGTAAGTCACGAGTAAAAAATATCCAAAACAAAATGTTGGACACAACCCCTTATCTCAAAATTTACACAAAAGTCATTTCAAAATGGATTAACAACCATGGTACCAGACTTGAATCTATAAATTATATGTAGGAAAACATGGGAAGAATCCTCCATATTATTGGGTATAGAGGATATTCAATGATCCAATGCCATTGGTCAAGCAAACATAAGCAAAGATAAACAAAATAGACTGCATTAAATTAAGGAGCTTCTGTACTAATAAACAATAACTAGAACAAAATGGCATTCCACAGACTGGAGGAAAACATTTGCCTACAATTCAACTGATGTGTTAATAATGAATATATATGAAATTCTTGTAAAACTTAATTTTATAAACATCAAAAATAGGGAGAAAAGAAGTGAGACTTCCTTAAAGAAGACATACAGATGATAATAGTGTATGAAAAATTGATTGTTATCATAATACTTATAATGTTAGCCTTAAATTACATAAGGAATAATTTGTAGGGCAACAAACTAAAGTTGCAATAAATTTAACAATTGTTCACCTATATACTTATATTGAGTTTTTTTGTGGGGAGGGTCTCCCAAATAGTGTTCAGGTGACTTGGAACTGCTCCAAGATATATTGGTCATCTGGTAGTTCAATATAGGGCTCACAGATGCAGAGCTGCTTTTGTCCTCTGGTTCTGGGGACTACAGGCATATTTGGGGAGTTCCCAGTGTCACACTTTGGTGGTCCATTAGTGCCAGGTTATAACTTAGTTTCAATAACCTTGCAAAGTATATATCCCTGAACAATGAGCTATTTATATATTCTGAGAATTATTTATTGATATAATTTCAGTTATCCTTTTATTTCAATCTCTGAAACTACTGTAATTTTTTTGCAAGGAATTTTATGTGATAATTATGTCAAAATAAGCTTTACTGTCTCTACTCTGAAACTACTAGCATTTGTTAAACATCATCACACTCCCATGTTTTGACTAAAATGTTTACTTTCCTTTTCTAACTTGTAAATAGCTTTCTCACCAGAGTTGTCATTTTACATAAATAGCCTAGTCCTGCTTGGAAGTTTACATAGATTAAACCGGCTGCTGATTTTTTTATTAGTCAGTGATGTGGAACTGGGCTTAGAAAGATTAGAATGTCCCTTTGATTTCCCAGCGTGCCATTGTGATTGGTGATGGTTGACCGGGTTAGACATTTGTCTGCTCAGTTTGCTTTATTGAGCTCAGAGGCATTTGCACAAATTAACCAGAAGTCCTGGTTCATCTAAGTGAGGCTATATGCCCTAGAGAAGTAGGGTAAAAGGGCAAGGACTAAAATTAGAAATAGAAACAAAGCTGTATCTGCTTTCGCCCCATCTATGATATTGAAAATTATTTATAATATTTGGGTCTCAGTTAATTTACTCTTCTAAAATTCAGCGGTTGATGGGCCAAAAAAAATAAACTATAGTTATAGTACTATAAATCTTATTAATTTTATTAAAATGCCCTTAAAGTGAGATGAATAAAATGTTATTAGTTTTTTCATTGTAAAGTACAGATACAGAAAACAATGCAATAGTTTTAAAACAACTTATATTATAATAACTTAAGGATTTTTCTATACCAACCATTCAAATTCCTCTTTATGCTTAATATTAATTATATTATTTCTTTATCTTCCAAAATTAAATTCTACCCTGATATATATACTACTTCCTTATTTTTATTTTAAATATTAGTACACAAATGTTTATTTATAGATATTAAGGGTTATTTCTTATTTGATATTTTATTTAATATTATTACTTTATTTATACACCATGGTTTACATAGCTGCTTGTAATACATTAGATTTTGCCATTCCAAGTTCTACAAAAATCCTACTATCAGTGAAAATTCTTCACCATTATCCCTGAATTTCTACCCACCCAAGACTGCCCTCTTGCAGTCATAAAATAATTTACTTTATATCATTTGTTTAAAACTAAGTGGTAATGGAATTATTGAAAAAATATTGAAAGGATATTTGTGAAAATCATTATATCTCACAATGGAGTCATAAAGTCATTGTTTGAAGGTTTACTAAGCTATATGTTACTAAATGATGATTCCATTACTGGTTTTATTCATGAATCTTAGGTAGCATCTATGCTACTTTGACACCTAATTTAGTATGATCCCACTGGAGTGTCAGTATTAAAAAAGTCCATGAAGTGGGATATATGATGCAAATATATTTTATCCAGGAAGATATAGACAATACAAATAATAATAATCTCCTCTAATATGTTTTAAACTTCTATTTTTATAGTTACCCCAAGATACTATTGGTTTTCAAAACTACTATAAAACTAATAAGCATCAGGCAAATTTATATGACACAAAGCATTGCTATTTTTGAAAATTCACTTTTTTTAAACTCCTTTGACTTCTCAGTATAAACCTAAGCATATTAGCATATTAATTAAACTATATTATAGTAAGGAGATTTTCAGACATCTATTCTACACACACACACACACACACACACACACAGAGTGAATTTTAACAAGAATCTTTATCAATTGATATAATAATCTTCAGACTCTACTAGGAAGAATATACTGAAGTTCTGAAGCACACTCTTACTTGGAATAGATCTGGCATAATAAACTTGATTTTATTTCAAATAATTTGAATATTCACAAACAACTTTTTTGTACTATTAAATCTCTTGATTTTTCCCACACAAGGAAATTTATTTTGTTATATAAATAAGTTTTCAAACAAATCTGAGTACCCTCTATAAAAATGTGAGCATTATGAAAAATTAGGTATACATTTATGTCCTGATCAATAAAATAAACTATAATATTTTTTAAAGAGAAGATGGTATTTGATCCTGGAACCCTTTATGGCTACATGAGCTCCTACTGGAATGATCCCTGAGCAAAAAGCCAGGAGTATGTTTTGTACCCCTCTTGGTGTAGCTGAAAAACAAACAAAAAGAAGAGTCCTTGGTCTATGGTAAAGAAAGCAGTTGCTGTTACTGATATTGGTATACTTATCTTCTTGATATTAGTATTCCTTTATTAACAGCATTATTACATATGTCTGATATTATTTGTTAATCCAGAAATACAATTAAGAATATTACAGATTTTATAAAGTATGTGATCTACCATATAGAAATTATTATTCTAGCTTTGATTGGACTATATAGTTATTTATCCCCCCTGAGAGCAGAGGAGGATGAATCACAGTATTTATATTGAAGATCATTAGTTTTTATTTTATGCAATACCTAAGAACCCAAGTCTCTTAAGATCTAGTTTAGTAGGTAGTTATTAAATTTTATAGTTTGAATGGAAATCTACAACTTCTTTTTTGGCTTCTGCATCCTAAAGAGAAATCAGATTTATTTACCAGAACTTGTATTTAAATTGGTAGGGCAAGAAGTAGGCCTTAAGCTTTGGCCTTTTAACACTTTATTTCTCTTTTACTAGTATCAGTAATTTAATGATTAGTATTTTTATACTATTTTATGTGTAAAAACTTGAGAAAATGTAAAACTTAACAAGATAAACAATTTTATGTGTACTATATATTGGAAGAAAATAGCAATAGAATTTACAATTGAATAAAAAAATACACACATATTACCTAGAGCAATTTTCTTCTGTGGAGTGAATCAGAAGTAGCAGTTTTATTGGTTTTCAAAATAAAATTGAGTTGGGAATTCCCATGTGGAGTTGGTGGTGATTCTTTATCTCTAGTCCTATCTTATTGAAATTTCTGAATCAGAGAAAAATTTCTCTTTAAAAGGAATTTATTCACCAAAGGAAATACCTTCTCTACATTATTCAGAAAGCCATGTAAGTAGACATAAAGATATAACATGAATGACAATTCTAAAAATTTTTTAGTTTTTCTTGCCTTAATCTACAAAATAAAGCTTGGCTTCATTTCATACTGTCCCATTATGAGTGAACTCTACACATTATGCACACATTCTCTGTATCTGGAGAACAAATTTTAAAATTTTAGAGTTAACAAAACTCATTTTTTAATACATTAGGTATATCTTAAATCTGTCCAGAGAGGACTTTTAAAATTTGATTCTTCAAATTTGTATAGGCCAAAGGTTCTTTCTGCTTTGCAATACTGGTCCTCTGTGGGAGGTTTCGAGGAATGTTGATTGGTAGCTGGAAGATACAATCTTTGAAGGTCCATCCATACATGCCTGAAGCCAAGACTAGGCAACTCTAAGACTAGCCATGATGAATAGACTGTTTACTTGCATAATGGCTATCTATGTGAAATCATCATAGTACAGAAATCTAAAGATAGTCCATGGGGGCATATCTTCAGGATAATTTTGTGGTGGACAAAGAAGCCAGTTTATTTCTCTTTATAATTTAGACTCAGACATTACATGGTATCATTTCAACTTATTCAAAGTAGTTACAACCTGAATGTTTAGAGTCAACATGAATGAAGTAATATGTCTAGCTTAAGTAAGGGTCAATATGACATGGTAAAGGAGTTGTGGGACAGATGTTTTCTTTAGAAATAGGTAAAGGACTTGTGGGACAGACATTTTCTTTAGAAAATATAATCTGCTATTAAAATATAATAATGGAAAATAGGTTGAATTACATAAGTTCCAATTTTTATGTAATATTTAAATTCCATTTGTGCATAGAACAAAATTAATATAAAATAAAATTCTAAAATGTTTTTATTTTGCTCTTATTAAAGTAAAGTCAAATCTCCTAAAGTGGGTTAAAAAATTACATGGAGCCCAGATGTAGAAAACATAGTTTAATTCAGTTTACTTAAAGCCAAGTTATTTTGTAAATTAAAAACTGTGGGTGAAATTAACATTAATTTTAACACTACTTAAACAAGACTTTCTTTTTTAAAATTAATGACATTACTAATTATTAAATATTATTACTACTATCACATAACTTACTATTTATTATTATTCTCATTTATAAATTTGTGGCTTGGGGATTTTTCAGGGTTTTATGATTAATCAAGCTTACTTAGTTTATATTCCTGCATTTATATTAAAAATTTGAAAAAATAATTTACACAAAGTCTCATTTTTTCTCCACTGTTTGCTAAGAATGTGTTGGGCATTGCAATTTTCTAATAATATGAAATATTTTGATTTATAGCATTCTACACTGACAAGTATCTGTACTTGATAATATTGTCATTGAAAAATATTTATTACCAAAAAAGTACCTTGCTAGAAAATAAATTTTATCATGTCAGGTCATAATATTAATTTAGGTCAGCCTTTAGGCAAATTTCTTAATTGCTGTACTAAAAACTCTGGCCTCAAATTATTAAAAATCATTTTTCAGCAGGAAATATACTACAAATGGTACATTAATTATGGGCAGCAAACAAGTGTGGTCCAAGAGTGATCCCTGAGTGCAGAACCAGGAGTAAACCCTGAGTACCACTGGGTATTTCTCTCTCAAAAAGCACAAAAAACGTTTTTTAGGGTTGAGGATAGCATATGGTTTAAAAATATTTGGCTTGTTTTCTGTTACCAAAAAAGAAAATTACAGACCAATATCGCTGATGAATACAGATGCAAAGATCCTCAACAAAATCCTGGCAAATAGGATTCAATGCCTCATTAAGAAGATCATCCACTACGATCAAGTAGGTTTCATCCCAGGAATGCAAGCTGGTTTAACATCCATAAATCTAACAACATAATACACAACATCAACAATAAGAAAAATAGAAATCACATGATCATATCAATAGACGCAGAGAAAGCATTTGATAAGGTCCAACACTCATTCTTGATCAAAACTCTCAGCAAGATGGGAATGGAAGGAACCTTTCTCAATATAGTTAAGGCCATCTACCACAAGCCAGAGGCAAATATTGTCCTCAATGGAGAAAAATTGAAAGCCTTTTCTCTAAATTGTGGCACAAGAGAAGACTGTCCTCTCTCACCACTCCTATTCAATATAGCACTGGAAGTACTTGCTATAGCGATTAGGCAAGAAAAAGATATCAAGGGAATTCAGATAGGAAAGGAAGAAGTAAAGCTCTTGCTGTTTGTAGATGACATGATACTCTACCTAGAAAACCCTAAAGTCTCTACGAAAAAGCTTCTAGAAATAGACTCATATAGCAAGGTGGCAGGCTACAAAATTAACACAAAAAAATCAATGGCCTTTCTATATACCAATAGTAATAAGGAAGAAATGGACATTAAGAAAATAACCCCATTCACAATAGTGCCACACAAACTCAAATATCTTGGAATCAACTTGACTAAAAATGTGAAGGACCTATACAAAGAAAACTATAAAACTCTGCTCCAAGAAATAAGAGAGGACACGCGGAAATAGAAGCACATACCCTGCTCATGGATTGGCAGGATTAACATCATTAAAATGGCAATACTCCTCAAAGCATTGTACAGATTTAATGTGATCCCTCTAAAGATGCCCATGACATTCTTCAAAGAAGTGGATCAGGCACCTTTGAAATTCATATGAAACAATAAACACCCTAGAATAGCTAAAGCAATCATTGGGAAAAAGAATATGGGAGGAATTACTTTCCCTAACTTTAAACTGTACTAGAAAGCAATATTTATCAAAACAGCATGGTATTGGAATAAAGACAGGCCCTCAGGTCAGTGGAATAGGCTTGAATACTCAGAGAATGTTCCCCAGACATACAATCATCTAATTTTTGATAAAGGAGCAAGAAATTCTAAATGGAGCAAAGAAAGCCTCTTCAACAAGTGGTGTTGGCACAATTGGCTAGCCACTTGCAAAAAAATTGAACTTAGACCCCCAGCTAACATCATGTATGAAGGTTAAATCCAAATGGATGAAAGACCTTGATATCAGACCGGAACCATAAGATACATAGAACAACACGTAGGTAAAACACTCCAGGACATTGAGACTACAGGCATCTTCAAAGAGGAAACTGCACTCTCCAAGCAAGTGAAAGCAGAGATTAACAGATGGGAATATCTTAAACTGAGAAACTTCTGCACCTCAAAAGAAATATCGCCCAGGATACAAGAGCCACCCACTGAGTTGGAGAAACTATTCACCCAATACCCATCAGACAAGGGGCTAATCTCCAAAATATACAAGGCACTGACAGAACTTTACAAGAAAAAAACATCTAATCTCATCAAAAAATGGGGAGAAGGAATGGACAGACACTTTGACAAAGAAGAAATACAAATGACCAAAAGACACATGAAAAAAATGCTCCACATCACTAATCATCAGGGAGATCCAAATCAATAACTATGAGGTACCACCTCACACCCCAGAGATTGGCACACATCACAAAGAATGAGAACAAGCAGTGTTGGCAGGGATGTGGAGAGAAAGGAACTCTTGTCCACTGCTGGTGGGAATGCCGTCTAGTTCAACCTTTATGGAAAGCAATATGGAGATTCCTCCAAAAACTGGAAATCGAGCTCCCATACGACCCAGCTATACCACTCCTAGGAATATACCCTAGGAACACAAAAATACAATACAAAAATCCCTTCTTTACACCTATATTCATTGCAGCACTATTTACCATAGCAAGACTCTGTAAACAGCCAAGATACCCTTCAACAGCTGAATGGCTAAAGAAATGGTGGTACATATACACAATGGAATATTATGCAGCTGTCAGGAGAGATGAAGTCATGAAATTTTCCATGGATGTACATGGAATCTATTATGCTGAGTGAAATAAGTCAGAGAGAGAGAGAGAGAGAGAGAGAGAGAGAGAGAGAGAGATGCAGAATGGTCTCACTCATCTATGGGTTTTAAGAAAAATGAAAGACATTCTTGCAATAATAACTTTCAGACATGAAAGAGAAAAGAGCTGGAAGTTACAGCTCACCTCATGAAGCTCACCACAAACAGGGATGAGTTTGGTTAGAGAAGTAACTATGTTTTGAACTATTCTAATAATGAGAATGTATGAGGGAAATAGAAAGCCTGTCTAGAGTACAGGCGGGGGTTGGGTGGGGAGGAGGGAGATTTGGGACATTGGTGATGGGAATGTTGCACTGCTGATGGGTGATGTTCTTTACATGACTGAAACCGAAACACAATCATGTATGTAATAAAGTTGTTTATATAAAATATTAAAAAAATAAAAATAAAAAGGATTTTAATGAAATGCATGCTTCTGAAAGAGCTCCTAACTCAAATATTTCCATAATTTCAGATGAAATTATACTGCATTGTTCACTCATGTATGTGAAAATATATGGCTAGATGAGAAAGAAATTAGTTTTCCCATTAACAGCCATGGTCCCTGGAGTGAAATTGTATGGGACATTTCCTGCTTTATATTAATTTATTTTCCTGTATTATCCTTGAACAGAGGTATTCTTTTGATAGCAACATAATTTTAAATAGCATTGTAAAAAGTAAACAGTACTCAATATTTAGTTTGTATATGTAGGTGTATATATTTATATATTTAACTTCTCTTTATTGTACTTTGTTGTGTTATGATACATTTTTATTTTGTTAGTTTGGTGAGAACACTTTTCTTTTTCATGTCTTTGTGGGGGCTTTGCTTTTGTTAAATAGAACCCTTCTTTATTTGTATCTCAGCGAGGATGGTGTGTAGATTAATCTATGCTTTGGTTTAGGTTGGTGATACCTGTGGGAGGAAGTAAACATGTTATCTTCCTCTTTTTCTGTTGCATCTGCCTTATCCTCAACTTTGACTTTGACTTTTGCTTGCATTAATAAATAAGTATCCCCATGGTTTCTCTAAAAAATAATAAAAAAATTTAAATTAAAAGTACTTATGAAAATGATAATATAATGTAATTTCATATATTTTCCTATAGATGGATTTTGTTACCCTTTAACATGTCTATAATAGACACCAAATTTTAGTAAGAATTGCAGTTTTATTCAGCTCCAATATATATTTTCTCATTTGTTTCAAACTCCAGGAGTTATGATTAATTCAGTTCTAAGTCTTACTCGGGAGTAAATGCTAACAAAGAGATAAGTATATATATTTGTTTAATATAGAGCCCATGAGTGCTGAAGGATTTCATATAACTATAGGCTGATTACATCTTTTGATGCATGTATATGCATAATATCTATATAACAGAGGAGCAAATATATGTACTCATATATTCATATACTCTCCATGGCCAAGTATTAATATAGTAAGTTAAATCAAAATTGAAATAATTTTAGAGAAGTATTTAGCAACATGAACTGGCAATTGCTTGCATTCAAATGATAAGATTCTATTAAAAGTGCAGTGTTGTTGAGTAAGATATTATTATAATTTAATTTTTTAATAATTTATTTACTTTAGAGAATATGCATAACATAATTGAAATAGTTGTAATATATTTGTTTCCAGATAAGTGATAGCAGTTATTAAAAATAGAAGGAAAAAAATGAGAGGCCAGAGCGATGGCACAGCGGTAGGGCATTTGCCTTGCACGTGGCTGACTCTGGTGGACCATGGTTTGATCTCCCAGCATCCAATATGGTCCCCCCAAGCCAGGAGCAATTTCTGAGCACAGAGCCAGGAGTAGCACCTGAGCAACACCAGTTGTGGCCCCCCTTCAAACAAATGAAAAAAAGAAACAAAAGATAAAGGGAGCAAGGAAAATTAAAAAAAAAATTACTGCGACAAGAAAATTTGTGAAAATCATTTTATCTCCAATAAGGTCATTAAGACACTGGCAGAAGGTTAATAACCATTCATTGCTACTGACCATTTTGTTATTTTCTTTGTCTATAAACAGTACATGACCTCAATTACACATTGGCTTCTAAATTGGTGTGTTTCTTTTTTTCTTTTTTCTTTTTTATTTTGACAAAAGTGGATTACAAATATTTCACAATAATTTTTTAGGTACATAGTGACATTGAATCCGGGGCATTCCACCACCAATGTTGTCCTCCCTCCATCCCTGTTCTCAGCATGCATCCCATATTTCCTTCTTTACCTCCTCCCCCCAGGTTGCTAGTATAAGTGGTCCCCTCTGTATTTAGCATGTTGTAGATTGGGTGTTGACTCTGTTGTCATTGGCTTTGGATTTGGTGTTTAAGTCTGATCACTTTTTTAATTCTACTTAATGTTCATAGGACTGTTTGGTCTTGGGTACCCTCCATTATTTTCCCCTCAATTTGTGAGGTGGAACAAGATGGTTCAAATTATGTGGTTCTATTTGAAAGGAAGAAATAAAATAAAATAAAATAAAATGGGGGAAAATCAAACAAGCAAAAAATGGGAGGATTCCTTCTAGAGAGTAGAAATATAAATTGAAGAGAAGAAAGGGAAAAAGAAAGAAAATCATAACAACAATACTAAAATTTTTTTTAAAAATCAAACAAAAAAATCTCTAAAACACCACAGTAATAAAGACTACAACCACATAATAACCCCGGTCCTGAAATAAAAACAAAACAAAAGCACAAAAAGATGTGTTTCTATGGGGATGACAGCATCAAACAATAAAGCCCAAGAATTTAAAGCACTGTTACTCATAACATAGCATTTGTGGGGCATGTTCTCAGCTGTTAGGTTTCCCAAAAGTAAGAGAATGCAGAGTGGAGGGTGAAAGGGTGCCTACACACACTCCCTCACAAAATTGGTGATATCAGCCCAAATACTACCAAACCTGAAGTGTGATAAGATTAGTGTCTCTGCAGAGAAACGTTGGGGAGTGATGAAGCAGGGCCATAGACAAAAGAGGCAATTATCAGTGATGGATGCAATTGGTGTGGCTTTGACAGGGCAGGAACTTGGCCCACCCTCTCCTCCTGAAATTACCAGATTTCATCTGCATGGCTTACTCATTCTTTTTTATGGCTTGATTTACATCTCTTTTGAGAAAAGAGAATATTGAGTTGGCCTGGTGTAAACATGGCAACTACATTTGTGGGCATGGTTACAGCTACCAAGTCTTCAGGAAAAAGTAGGATATAGGGTGGGTTGTGTAGGATATTAGTCCAAATATCAGGGTACATGGAATTTGGTCAGCTTGGTGTTTCTGCAGAGAATTTCAGAGGAGTGATGAAGTAGTAACATAGGTAAAATAGACAAATTTAATTCTTAACAAACTTTTCAGGAAATTTTAATGTTTCTGTATTTGAAAAACTATTATTCATGATTTACAAAAGAATAACCATTCTCCAAAATTCGCAATGAAATTATAAATACTTTTTATAATTCTTTTACTTTCTGTTAGAAATCTATAAAATAATTAAGAGGGAGATGATGGTATTGGTGGTGGGAACATTGCACTGGTGAAGGGATTGTACTTTGATGACTGAAACCCAACTACAAACATGCTTGTAATCATGGTGCTTAAATAAAGATATTATAAATGGTAAAATAAATAGAATAAAAATGTTTGCAAATTAAATATGATGACCTTTATTTATGAAGTTAATTTTAAAACTGGATTCTTTTTGCCTCTTCCCCCTTTAATAAATTTGCCCATGTAAGTTTTGTTATTAACATGTTAAAACTATTTTATTTTTACCTAGGTAGCTAGCAATTATTTTTCATCATAGTACCAATAATAAGAAAGGTTAAATCCATAAATAAACAGAATATTATTTTTTGTTTGTTTGCTTTGCACAGTGCTGAGGAGTTACTCCTGGCTCTGAGCTCAGGAATAACTCCTGGCAGGCTAAGGGGCCATATGGAATGCCAGGGATTGAACCTGTGTTGGCTGCATGCAAGGCAAATGTCCTACTTGCTGTGCTATCATTGTGGCCCCCAAGAATAGAATATACATTTTTTTAATTTTTTGAAACCAATGTGATTACAAGTCTTTCAAAGTTATATTTAAGGTACATAGTGACAGTAAATTAGTATAATTTCCACCACCAGTCTTGACTTCCCTCCGCCACTGTGCCCAGCATGCATCCCACTCCTCTACCCTTATTCCCCTGGACTGCGAATGTAAAAGGTCTCTTTTTTGTATAGCTTGATGTATTTTGGGTATCTTGATACTATTGTCATTGACTTTGGGTTGGGTATTTAAGTCTTATCATTTTATATTTACACTCAATGCTCATGAGACTGCTTTGCCCTGGTACCATTCACTTTTTTTCCCTCAAATCGTAGGAATATATAGAAATATGAGGCAGAACAAAATAATTCATATCTATGGTTATGTTAAAAAAGAAAGAAAGAAGAAAGACAGTCCCTGTTTAGAAGGTATAAATATCAATTTAAAAGAAGAAAGAAAGAAAAAGTATAAAAAGGGAGGGGGGTCTGATGTGACAAGTATTTTTTTCTTTCTGTATAGGCACAGTAAGTATTGGAGAAATTAGAAAGGAAATTCCCTTGGCCTAAGAGATACAGGGTGTATCCACCCTTGAAGCATAATGTCATGAGACCAACAGGCTCCTGACATGTTCATTGTCAAACTCCAAAGTCTTTCTTTATGGTACCAGGAAACATTCTGCTCAATCATGGTTGTCATCATCAGTCCTCTGTAATTATAGATCTTGTTTTTTATACAGATTCTAGAACGAAGTCTAGGATAGAGGTTTTTTTTATGGTCCCAGAAAAAGTTCAGCTCAGTGGCATTTATTGCAGTCAGTCTTCTTTAATTAGTGAGCTTGGTTTTTTGCACAGATCCTAGGATGGAGTGCCTTCTGATTTTATCTCCCCTTTAGGTGATAAGGTAGGACAACCTGCCCTTAGAACAAGTTGTTGCTGTTTTCTCATAGTAGGGGTGTCCTATGAACCTACCCTGGCACAAGTTGGTGCCAGAGAAATTTTAGAAACTTTCCCAGGGGTGGCTTTGATTCCTGGGCCTGTTGCAGGGAACTGTGCCAGTTCTAATTTTGGGATCTGGGGTACAGGGATGGATGGTCATTGTCCGATCACAGGAAGTCTAACTTGAGTCTCCTTGACAGATATTCAGGGTGAAGGGGACCCTGTATTATAAAATGTATGGGTTCTCATCCCTATGAGATAAGAACTTGTTTATATACATAGATTTCCCATTTTAATGTGTCTATGCAAAAAGGAACAATGCCATATTATATTATTGGCCATTTGGGGGATAAAGTTGACAAGCTATGCAATCTTTATGCCTTGGTTTTGACCTGAGCTTTTATCCCAGGTATAACTTTTTTTTTTACTAGAATTTCTTTCTTACTAAATAAATGGAAGAGGAGATGGAGAGGCTATCTCTAAATTTGGAAATAAATACAGTAAGAGATAACTATTAAAGATATAAGTATACAAAGAAAATATAGGTATTCACATTAAGTCTTTTGAGATAGTCTTGAGGCAGATAAGATTCAGGGCACATTTTTATCCCACACTGTGGTTTTATTGAGACTGAAATGGTTTACAGAAGTGAAGGATCAGTAGTGCCCTCGACCTGGGGGTCTTTCTTAAGTAACCTACGCATACATTCTTTATTAGCAGTTTTGTAAATAGAACTAGTACTGAAATTCCTGAATTTAAATACATGATTGAACGAAGTTGTCATATATTATTTATAATTTAAATATCAGCTAGATGAAAGTTTGTAAGATATGCAAAACCATAATAACTATATAAACACTATATGTTTCACATGTAAAATGTTGTCACATAAATAATGAAATTTTACTAAGTGTTTGAAGTTGAGCAGAGCAGGCTTGAGCAGTTGAGAAACAGGAGCATTTTTTGTAAACTGAATGTAAGATTAAAGATTAACAGAAGGCATATTTAGATTTGGATACATAAATGGAAGACATTTCAGAGGTGAGAAGCAGGCAGATTATTTAAGATTTAGAAATCTCTTATTTTGGAGGGTAAAGGGCTCACTTTTTTGGGACTGAGGGGTTTGGGCTTTTAGTGGTGGTGCACAGGATTTACTCCTTCCTGCTTGTGTTCAGAGATTTATCTGGAAGTGCTCTGGGAACCACAGGTAGTGACAAGAATGGACTTCAGTAAGTGGCATGCAAGGAAAATGGCTTACTGTCTGGGCTTTAGGAAACCTTTTTTAAGTGTTGAATATTTTTATGTTTTTATTAAAGTGACATTGAGTTATAGCATGCATTTTTCATATATAATTAAAACAATTGGTCAAGTAATAGTACAATGAGTTTTTCCTTAATTATTGCATGCAACCAGCTTTGGTTCATCTCTGGCATCATATATGGTCCTCTGTCTCATGCCAGGAGTGATCCCTGAATGCAGAGCCAGGAATAAACTTTAAAAACCAATAACAAATAAGTAAAAATAAAATAAAAAGCAAGATGTATTTATATTACCTAAAATGAGAAAGATTTCCTAATTTGAGCAAATTTCGACTTCAGTCTTAAAATTTTCCTTAATTCATAGTACTCCTAACACATTATTTGAGATGAACTCTTAGCAGGATAAAGTATGGTAGATTATAGAAAATTTTACTTCTTAGGGTATTTTGTATTGAAATTATCTTACCTTACATTTTATTAATGTCATGGCATACTACTTCTTCTTCTTCTTCTTCTTCTTCTTCTTCTTCTTCTTCTTCTTCTTCTTCTTCTTCTTCTTCTTCTTCTTCTTCTTTCTTCTTCCTCCTCCTCCTCCTCCTCCTTCTTCTTCTTCTTCTTCTTCTTCTTTTTCTTCTTCTTCTTCTTCTTTTTCTTTCTTTCTTCTTTCTTCTTTCTTTCTTTCTTTCTTTCTTTCTTTCTTTCTTTCTTTCTTTCTTTCTTTCTTTCTTTCTTTCTTTCTTTCTTTCTTTCTTTCTTTCTTTCTTTCTTTCTTTCTTTCTTTCTTTCTTTCTTTCTTTCTTTCTTTCTTTCTTTCTTTCTTTCTTTCTTTCTTCTTCTTCTTCTTCTTCTTCTTCTTCTTCTTCCTCCTCCTCCTCCTCCTCCTTCTTCCTTCTTCCCCCTTTTTTTTTTGGTTTATGGGCCACACCCAGTGATGCTCAGGCATTACTCCTGGCTCTGTGCTCAGAAATGCTCCTGGCAGGCACTGGGGACATATGGGTTGCTGGGATTTGAACCACTGTCTGTTCTGGATAAGCTGTATGCAAGGTGAATACCCTATCACCCTATCACTATGCTATCTCTCTGGCCCCAACTTGTTTCTTCTTAGTATGAGTTTAAATCTTTCCTGGAAAGATGGACTTCATTTTAAACTCAAAAAAACACACTTTTTGGGTTTAGATAAGGGCATTAGGCTGTCATTTCTAGGATTTAATGGTCTTTAAGATGGATTCATAATAATTTAGTAATATTAATTAAGGCCAAAGAAACATTTAGTTGTCTAATTTATAATAATATATAAATATTATTAGGGACAGAGAAATTATATAAGGTTAAGGCACTTGCCTTGCACATTCTGTTTTATTTTTAATTACTTACTTTTTTATTAAGAAAACTTCTTAAGTTATTTGTTTTACATTCAGTGTCCTTTAGCTTCTTCTGACAGTATATGCAAAGGTTCAGTACATTTTGCAGTGAAGTAGAACATTGTGAACAAATGTAGGTAACAAAGCCTACATTTGGATTTGGATACACAATAAATGGAAGACACTTCAGAGGTGAGAAGCAGGTAGATCATTTCAGATTTAGAAATCTCTTATTTTCTAAAGTAAAGGGTTTACTTTTTTGGGAATGAAGGGTTTGGGCTTTTAGTGGTGGTGCACAGGACTTACTCCTTCCTGCTTTGTGTTCAGGGATTATTCCTGGAAGTGCTCTGGGAACCACATGTAGTGACAAGAATGGACTTCAGTAAGTGGCACGCAAGGAAAATGGTGTTAAAAAATTTTAAAGGGGTAAATCTTGTTCAAGTTTATCCACTCTGGAAATGGAGATTATTCCATGGACATGAAATAATCAGCAATGAAAATTACAAGTCTTTTCTTTCTGACCAGGAGATCATAAAGGTCCTCTATTTCAAAAGCTGACATGTATGCAGCTATAGTAACCAGGGTTAAGTACAGGGTTAAGGCACTTGCCTTGCACATGACCAAATCTAGTTTATTTTCTGGAACTCTATATAGTTCCCTGAGGACAACCAGGAATGATTTCTGAGCACAGAACCAGAGTAAGTCTTGAGAACCCCAACACTTGTGACTCCCCAACCCTCCCCCAAACAAACATAAATGATATTACTCTCACCAATTTGGTGATCATTTGCTACCTCATTCTCATGTTTTCTATTCTTATAATAAGTAAATGGTTAAAATGGGTTATCTTTAGTACTATCTAAGAGTTTTTAAAGATTATGAACTTATTATTACATTGAGAGTACTATACCCAGAGCAAAAATATTAAAATATAGTATTGGTATTTGTATGAAAATTTATATACTTATCAATCACTTTCTCAGTAACTAAAATACAAAGATGTGAAGAACCATAAATATTTGAACTTTCTGTGTCAAACTTCATGTTGGATATCCATTTATGTTTTTTTGTCAAATAACTGAAATTAATTCTAATAAAACTGAGTAATATCTTCATATTTTAATGTATTAACACTAATTTGATGATCTTTTATTTCAGCTGTTTATTTGGCATGTTAAGACATTATTTCAAAGTAATTAATTGCATTAATCTCTTATAGACTGTGAAACATACATTTAATCATTTAAGGAACATTATTAGGCCTTCATAAATTAAGAATAGCTTCCAAGGAGATGGATAAGCTAATTAAATCAGCATTATACTATTTCTAAAATTTTTAAAATAAAAATAACACAATATCATGTTGCTTACTAGCAATAGATCTTAAAATCGAGGTTAACATCTGTAAGAAACCTATTTAATTAGATACACTCATAGAGTAAAAGTAAATTATTAAACTAAAATCATGTTTGTACATAATAGCAAAATTAAATTGACTTATTCATTTAATTAGAAAGTTATAAGCATACTCTATTTTAATCAGAACATTATTGTTTACTCAGTGAAAACAGACATCAAACTCATAATCATATTACAAAACAAATATTATCATTTTACTAACCAAAAAAAAAAGAAACTTGCTTAGATGTTTTCCCTCTCCCCGAGATGTCCTTGCTGCCATAAGTTTGAAAATACAATTAAAATAAACCAGGATTCTGTGAGATTGCTGCCAAGAGAATTATTTCTAATGAGTTATTTTAATGTTCATGATAATCAGTACTCTTACTGTTTCTAAAAGTCCTTCTTACACATAGGTGGTTGTCTCTGAAGTAAAAGTCAAAGAAAATCAAGTTTTCAATAAAAGTTAAAAACAAGTTTTCAATATACCTGAAAAAGAAACTTGATCAAAAGAAATGGCTTCAGAGTATTAATTCATTAAACTCAATAACCCTTATTTTAGAGAGTTCCTTTCCTTTTCCTGTAATCAATGCCATGATTTTATTTAAAAAATTAACAATTCGCTTTTTTATCCAAATTGCATATTTTTATCCAGTGAAATAAAGAATAAAAATGATGTATCATTACATTTGATGTTTTTTCATGTTGGTTTCTAAATGGATTATTTAGTCTCTTACATAAGCATAGCATTCTTATTCTAATCACTGGAAAATAAGTATGGTCTAATTTGAGTGTTTTTTGAAATTAGTGTGAAGGTTGATTAGTTATTTTGAGTCTAAAAGACCTTCAACTGAATTAACAGATACAAGGTTAAGTGTATAGTTTCATCTCAAATATTAAAAAGTATGTAAACATTCATGAGACCAGATGCTTTATTTATATTTTAGTCTCCTGCAATCAGATACTGGGACCAGAGCCATTTAATTATTAGATGTTTAACATTGAGCAAATCTGTAAATTCATTTTCACTTTGATTTCACAGCTCTGTAATCTGAAGTTCAGCTGAAGGAGTAAATCCATATGAATTCTGATTTACATTCTGTCAGGGAGATGATTTGGGTTCCTTGAAAAAAGTCACATCCTCACTGTCTGGGGTTTTAATAAACTGTGTCTTTCATACCCCACAGACTTCTGACCAAATCCATGTGCCTATGGCTAATCTCTGGGTAGGGAGATGAGGTTTCTTTCAGCCTTGTTTCCACTTCTGGCAGGGACATTGGAAAATGTTGTTGTATGTTTGAATTAATCCTCATCATCATGACCACCACCAACAATGTGTTTTCAATCAACACTGCAGAGTCTGAACATAACAATAACAGCCAAAATAGAAATAGTAGCAGTTATTACATTTTGTCTAGCAAATGATAGAATGAGCCAGATAAAGCTAATCTAGAAAAACTAAGACTTTTACTAAATATTTCCTATAAATCTCAGAAAAACCCAAGATAATATATTACAGAACTTTAAAGAGATAACTCCCAAGGTGTGTGTTTTTGTTATACATGTATATTATGAATAAAATTACTACCTTTCATTATTATATTTAACAATGTATACCTGCAGTTTCGTAGGTAAATTTATCTCAACCCTGGAAACATTTTCGACTTATTTAATCATCTGTCTTTATTACCTCTTCTTAAAGAATAAGTCATAATGCTTTCTGAAAGATTTCACTAAGGAGGGGCAAAACAATAGTCCAATGATTAGGATGTTTAGCTTGCATAAGACTGACCTGGATTCAATTGTTCCCTGACTCACATATGTTTTCCTGAGTCAAAAATTGCCCCTAGCAGGCACGGGGGACCTTATGGGATGCCGGGATTCGAACCATCGTCCTTCTGCATGAAAGGCAGTTTGTCTTTAAAGTGGCTGATGCTGTACCGACCTGGGTTTATTTGCCTGCCAGGAGCAATTTCTGAGCACAGAACCAGGAGTAACTCCTGAGCACCACCAGGTATGGTCAAAACACCCCCAAATAACTCTCCTTAAATAAAATGACAAAAATAATTTAATGCATGTATATTTTAAATACATGTTGAGATTTTCATTTTAACTCAGTATTTCTATTGATATTATAAATAACAAAAATGACTTGCTTTTCATCAGTCACACCCTCCTTTAGAAAAATATACAGATAATTAAATAAAGCATGCTCGGAGTAAAGAATACTAGAAAGTACAACATACTTTGAAGGTAAATATGAGCCAATTTAAAACTATAGAGCAAATTTTTGTATAGCTCAAGAAGCAAATATGTTTGATAGTCACCTAGGGGGGGCCATCTTCGGTGAGAAGTGAACAATGGTAAAGCAATTGGTATTAAAATGCTGTACACTTGAAACCAGTCATAAGTAAATTTGTAATTTACTTTGTTATGACTCTCTCACTCTCTCTCTCTCTCTCTCTCTCTCTCTCTCTATATATATATATATATATATATTTCTTTTTTTTAGTAACAAACTGTTACTTTTTCTGCAGTAGGCCACATAGTAAAAACATTCATAGGTTCATTGGCTCTGTCAAAATTACTAAACCTGTAGTATAAAATTGTTCAAAGGTAATTGTTTTCTATTAACCTTTATTCATTATTTTTAAATTAAATAATCACCAGTTTTTGCCCCAAACTTTCTTCTTTCTTTCATTTTAATTCAGGTACCTTAGTTTTCTTGACAGTGCCCTATTTTTATTTTCTAGCATAATTTTTTCTATCAATTGTATATTCCTCTATTATACATGAGTGCAATCATCCATGCTTGTATTTTTCTTCCTGACTTATTTTTCTTTGTATAATTTCATCCAGGCCTTCGCATTTTATGTAAGTGGCAAGAGTCCATCATTTATGTCCTTGAATAGTATTCCATTTATAAGTGTATCATATATCCTTTATACCTATTTATGGGCATATTTGTGTATTTTAGCTATTTATGTATAGTACAATAAACCTGGGGGTAGTTATAGCATTTTTATTAATAATTTCTATTTTTCATTTTGTACCTAGAAATTGCATTGTGGTATCTATCAGAACGTAGTTGTATCTTAATTTCTTGAGGAAATTTTTTTTTCAAAATGATTGCACCAATTTGCATTCCCAATAACTGCATGAAAATTCATTTTTCTCTGTACATTCTATAACTTTTGATAAATGCTGTTCCATTTGTTAATTAACTTTATGAATATTGAGTTTTAACTTATAATTTTATATCATCATACTTATTTGGATTATCGTTAATCATTTTCAAGAGGTTTTAAGTAAGCTTCTTTATTTTAAACACTAGTTTACAGAGCAGTTTTTAACAGGTTTTTTATTCAATATCCCACAAGGAGTGTAAAATTCTCTGCAAACTTGTCAATCATTTTAAAATGCAAAATCCATTCTTACTTCTCAACCTGTGCAAAAGTGGGTGGTGAGTTGCTTCATGAATTATATTTTGCTAATTCTAGCCTTAGAAATATAGATGTAAAAAAAATAATCACTTTTAGGTCTGGCAAATAGAGGAGAACTAATTAATGAAGAGATTTGTTCCATGAAAGCACTTTATTTTACTTCCACAAATATTCTGTAAAAGAACTAAATTAATTTGTCCTTTGTCTAGTCAAATAACAGCATTTTCAAAAAGTTCCAAATAAACCACAGTTAGTTTTCAAATGCACTCATTAGATAAAATGAAAAATATTTCTTTGATTACTAATTTATGGAAAAAAATTTTCTTATTCAAGTATTTGTCTAGGTTTGGGAGACAAAAAATAAAGATACCATAAGTATGGATGGAGAGAAATTTTAACATTATAACTTAATTTATTCTTGGGTTAGTTTAAAAATTAAATTAACATTCATCAAACTAGAAGAAAAAAAACATGTATCCTTGTCAATATGGTAAAATGGGAATTTTTGGTTGACCTATCAAGTGTTGACAAGCCTGTGTTGAGGTCTCCCACAATTATTGTGTTATTACTGATATACTTCTTCAGATTTGTAAACAATTGTATTAAATACTTTGCTGGTCCCTCATTCAGTGCATATATGTTTAGGAGAGTGATTTCTTCTTGCTGTACAAATCCCTTGATTAGTACATAATATCCATCTTTGTCCCTTACAACTTTTCTGAGTATAAAGTTTGTGTCATCTGATATTAGTATGGCCACTCCCGCTTTTTTAAGGGTGTTGTTTACTTGAATGATTTTCCTCCAGCCTTTGATTTTGAGTCTATATTTATTCTGACTATTCAGGTGTGTTTCTTGTAGACAGCAGAAGGTTGGCTTCAGTTTTTTGATCCATTTCGCCACTCTGTGCCTCTTAACTGGTGCATTTAGTCCATTGACATTGAGAGAAATAATTTTCATGGTATTTATTGTCATCTTTGTGTAGAAGTTTGGTGTGTTTTTTGTTCTGGCTTGTTTTTAGAGTAGATCTTTCAGTTTTTCTTTTAAGGCTGGTCTTGAGTGTGCAAAGTTTTTGAGCTGTTGTTTATCTGTGAAGCCGTGTATACATCCTTAAAACCTGAAAGTGAGTTTTGCTGGGTGCAGTACTCTTGGCGAACCATTTATTTCATTGAGTTTTGCCACTATATCCCACCACTGCCTTCTGGCCTTGAGTGTTTCTGGTGACAGGTCTGCTGTAAATTTCAAGGATGCTCCCTGGAATGTAATTTCCCTTTTTGATTTTGCTGCTTGCAGTATTCTATCTTTATCTGTGGGTTTCATCATGGTGACTAGGATGTGTCTTGGAGTGTTTCTCCTGGGGTCTTTTTTAGCTGGTACTCTTCGGGCATGCAGGATTTGGTCACATGTTTTCTTTAGCTCTGGTAGTTTCTCTGTGATGATGTTCTTGACCATTGATTCTTCCTGAAGATTTTCTTCTTGGGTCTCTGGGACTCCAATGATTCTAAAGTTGTTTTTGTTGAGCTTATCAAAGACTTCTATTTTCATCTGCTCATATTCTTTGAGTAAATTTTCCATTGTCTGATCCTTTGATTTAAGGCTTTTTTCCAATCTCTTCTGCTGTGTAAAGTTGTTATGTATCTCGTCTTCTAAAGCACTAATTCTATCCTCAGCTGCTTTTAACCTGTTGGAAAGCTCATCCATTATGTTCTTCAATTCGTCTACTGAGTTTTTCAGACCTGTTATCTGACCTGATATTTCAGTTTGGAGTTTTCTGATTTCTATCTTCATATTCTCTTGATTTTTATTAGTGTTCTGATTTATACTTTCTTTGATTTCTGTTAGCAACCTCCATATTTCTTCTCTAAACTCCATTTCTGAAAGACTGCTTAGGTAGTTGGCCATTGTTGGGTCATCAGAATTTTCATCTTCATTCTCTATGGTTGAAGTTGGTCTGCATAGTCTCCCCATTGTCACACTTACGCTGTGGGTTTTTCTACGTGTTGTGGTGGTACTCATTGGCTAGGTGGAGTGCGCGGCCACAAAGCGAAGCAGAGCGGCCGCTCTCCGACCCCCAAACACTCACCTCAGCCGAGGCAAGCTGTCAGGGGATGAATGCCAGAGAAGATCAAAGTTCCCAGGTTGATGCAAGCCCGGGGGAGCCCCCAAATGTCTGCCAAGCTAAGGGGACCAGCAAAAATCTCTTATCCACAACTCCAGCAGAAAAGATACACCTCAGCCAAGGCACGCCTTGAAGGGATTAATCAAAATGGGAATTTTTAATTTGAGCCAAAACTAGGTGCTTTCTATTGACATATTTATCTGATCAAAGCAGATTCTTTGATGTAAAATATTTCTAAAGAAAATTTTACATTTGGAAAATAATAGCATTATTCAGTTTTCATTCTTTCAGTTGTTAAGGGACTGGTAAAAGTTTCTTGTGAGGTTGTAAAACCTCAGATAGCTTTACCTTAGAATAATTTACATGCTTCAAAGAAATAACTTGGAAAGGGATAGTCTGTACTTTTTGGTGTTGCCTATATGTAGTTATATACACAGGAAATTTTGTTGAATAGATATAAATAATAGCAACTTTAGTTTGGATAGTTGTAAGCTGTGGCTTAGATGATAAAATTAAAATTATGTAAAAAGTGTGAAAAATTAAAAAAAAGAAAAAATCTATCAATAAGAAGAGAATATTTTTTTGGATATGATAATTTAAAATTTATAGTGATATTAAAATATAAGTACAATTTAGGTTCAGTTATTTTAAAGAGAATAAGTAGATTTATTTTAAAATTCTTAAAGTATTTTATACATTTATATTTCAAACTTTCATGTTCACTTTTCTATGAAATGTTTTCTTCTTTAAATAACCAATCAGATTTTGTTTCTAAGTGTCCTAGCATTTATATATTAGTATTTTAATTCTTTATATCTTCTGGCCCTTCATATACATATTATTTTTTTCTGGGGATATTTTATCTAATGTCATATTTTCATAATTTATTTTTTCTCACTCTTACTAGATCTATCTTACTTTGAAAATATTCCTATAGAGACTTCTCTTAAGCTTCTTGTCTGAAAGAGCTTTAACCTTCACTTGCAACCCTGGGTCAATCTTTTTTTTTTTTTGTCACTTGAAGTAGTTCTTAATCTTTAGCATATATCTAAATTATCAGGAGAGCTAGTTAAAAATATTGCTAAACCCCAATCCCAGGATTCTGATTAAGTGGCCCATGGATTTGAATTTCTAACAAATTCCCAGTTGATTGTGACCTAGGAACCAAATTTATGCCACCTTATATTGTTCAGAAGACTTTTGATCTTTTGGTATTCCCATATGCTTAGCTAATTTTTCTCAGAATTTCTTGACATCTTTTTTATCTAACATATAACTTCTTGCATTTCTTCAATCTCAATTTGTGTAAAATTCACATTATGGCTAATTCATGTAGAAAAAATCTCATAAAATGTAATGGGAACCAGCCCAAGGTGGATAAGTCTGGAGTAGGGACATCACAAGGATGCAAACAAGAGAGACCTCAAGAGCAAAAAGCATGAGGTCAGGAGGATCTAACAGCATCCTAGGCTGAGAGTCCCAACTATCTTTCACTTACAATATTTACTGCTTAGAACTAAAAATCATCATCAGAAGAGCATCATTTTTGAGCAAATTACTAACTAAATCTATTGGGGCTACACTTTTACACATCTGAGGGCCTTAATTTATAAGGATATTTAATTTTTGGTAATGGTTTACTCTAAGGAAGAGTCTTCAGGAGAGGGAGCAGACATAAGGGACCCCTACGAGGGCAGCATTCTTCCTCCAGTGCCAGAATACTGGGTTGTAAGTCTCTATTAACTGCCTGTTCAAAATAGAAAACAGAATCAAATCTTTATTACCAAATGAATGGTTACAGTCATTGTTGTATAGACAATACTAGAAGTTTGCTTATTGATAAAAGGGAAGAAACTAATGACATATGCCACATTGCTATGAATCTAAAAATATACCATATTACATGTGTCAAGGTAGCTCCATACTATATAATTTGATTTGTTATTTTAGGATAGATAAAAATAGCCTACAGATGCAAAGATCAGAAACTGTCTATGACAGTATAATAAAGTGGGTAAATGAATGTAAATGAGCAGAGATAATTTTTTGTGATAAAAAAATGTTTTACATAACTGTCATAGTGATAGTTACATGTGTGTGAATCTATATATATGTGTGTGTATGAATAATTAATTTATATAAATAGACATTTTATCCCTGCAGTGATGGGTTTTAAAACCAAGTGCTATATGCTATCCATGTTCTCTGACATTGAACTATATCCCAATATGTATATATTATATATTACAGTATATATTATTTACATATTTTATACTATATTGTAGATGCTTCTATTACACATTTTTTAAAAGTAAAATGACTTATTTTTTAGCCTGTATCACTAATAGAATCAGTTTTAAAATTACTTTTTGATGCCATTTTAATTAAGAGAATTTAAAAAAGTAATACAAGTTGTATTCCGAATGATTGTAAATGATTATTCTCAGGAAATAAGAGGATGACACTTTTATCATTAGATTTTACCTTTAGAAAGTTAAACATGTTTGGTGTCCACTAGAGGTGTTACACCTATGCAAGCAAGCTGTAAATAAATGGGAGCTGAAATCCAGCATGGTGAGCAACAAGAATATTCAGCTACTTAGAAACATAGCAAACTGACCTTAGATAAAAATATTAATACAGTTAGTTCAGTTTATTTATTTAAGAGGTCATTCTAGTTCTGAGACATTACAGTTACTGGCAGGTGTTTGTATATTCTCATGTTAAGTATAGTTTCAAGCCAAAGTTCTTGTTCCAGGAGAAACAAATATACTCTGTATTTATGTAAATTATGCTTACACAAAAACAAAATAGTAGCCTTTGAGAGACTATCCATCAATGGTTATATTTATGAATTTATTAACCAATGAAATTTATTAACAAATGAAATAATATTTTAGGTCAAAAAATTAACTCTTGGGGCCGGTGAGATAGCATGGAGATAAGGTGTTTGCCCTACATGCAGAAAGATGGTGGATCGAATCCCGGCATCCCATATGGTTCCCCGAGCCTGCCAAGGGTGTTTTCTGAGCCTATTAGAGCCAGGAGTGGCCCCTGAGAGCTGCAAGGTGTGACCCCCGCAAAAAAAATTAATTCTTGGATTCATTAAGGTAGTTTAAAGAGCTAGAATATTTTTAGTTTTGACAGTTTCTGGATTAGATTGCTAGTCTTCCATGGCTGCCTAAGTTCTTGGAGAGACAAACAAACAAACAAAAAAGGTAAATGAAGAGAAAGAAAAAAAAATGAACTTTTATCTTTTTGCCCACCTGAAACCAATAATCTTTGGGTAATGGTTCTGCCAAGGTGCTAGAAACAACCTGCACATGTTACTGGGCTTTCATCAGCAGCTCTGTCAGGATTTTCCCAGGTTTCTGTTTTTACATTTGAATAACAGTATGAATACCTGAACTCAACTGAATCAATAGTATAGAAAAAAAAAACAAACAAAAACTAGTTCTAGGCCCTGGCCCTGTATCTTTTCTTGGCTTCTTTAAGAAAGAACAATTTGATCATGAAATCCATGCTAAACCAAGCAATTCCAGCTGTCATAAAAGACTTTGAGCTCACATTGATCTGAAACCTGTTTCAGACATTGAAATCTAGAGTAATACTAAATATTATTGATTTGTATCATTCAGCACGCTGAATTATTGGGAGAATCAAGATTTTCAGATTGTGCAAAAAGCTAATTGTACAAAGATATTAAAACATGAAGCTCTCCTTAAATATAATTTCTATTATACTGTATATATAAATTATACAAAGATATTAAAACATGAAGCTCTTCTTAAATATAATTTTATATATATATATATATATATATATATATATATATATATATATATATATATATATATATATATATATATATGAGGAATTTTTGGGCCACACCCGGTGACGCTCAGGATTTACTCTCGGCCATGAGCTCAAAAATCGCTCCTGGCTTGGGGGACCATATGGGACGCTGGCAAGGCAGATAGCTTACCACTCTGTGCCACATCTCCGGCCCCTATAATTTATTATGTCACTATTAATAGAAGAATCCTTATAGATGAATTGACACCTTTTTTTTGTCTTAAACTACTATGTAGCATATGTTTAGAGACATGAGAGGAAGAATTGTTCTTTGGGTTTTGGTAGATTTATTTTTTATGAGTCCAAAATCTGTTTATTATTATTGTTACTCTAGTCTGGCTATTTTATTTAATAACAGCCTAATTTTTTATATTTTGCTTTTGGATACTTGCATGTCTATATTAGATTTACATTTTGGTAAAAATTTCCATAAATTTAGTGACTTTAAATAATACACATAATATTTAAATAATAATTTATTAACCCACAGGGAAGATGGTCCTCTTCTAAGTCAATTGTTAACAGAATTCAATTGTTATATTTGTAAATATAATTTGTAATATTATTTGGTATTTTGCCTTTTACTTCTGTTTTATATTGCTTTCATGAACAATCTAGTTCTATACATGTTGAATCAAAATGCAAGATATAACATTTTCTTATAGCACACACATATAGGATGTAGCTATAAGAAAAGATAAAATCTTGCATAAGAAAGAAGTGATAACTTTACAAAATAGGAGATAAATAACTTAAATGATTTACCTGGTAAAATAAATAAAAGTTAAGAAAAGATTTTAATTGTCTTTGGATCAAATATAGCCTTGCACATGGCTTATGCCTGGCTCTGTACACAAGGATCATTCACTTGAGGATGCACTGGGATGCTGGAAATAAAACTTGAGAGGAACATGTCCTACCTATTGATCTATTGCTCTGGCCCCCCAAAGTTAAGAAAACTGTTAAGTCAATGAGAGTAAGATGAATTATTATATGATATTATATATAATCAGTGGTTTTAAACAAATTCAAAGAACAAGACAAAAACTGCTACTGTGTTTAAAATGAATAATTAAAAAATGAATAAAATTAACTGAATAAAAATTAAATGAATAAACTTTAAGGGGAATTATTTTATTCAATAAATTAGGAAATAATGGGCATTACTGCTTAATGCAGGCATTTTTTTAAACAGAATTATGTAAAATAAGATCACCATTTTATTTGCCTTCTTTTAGCCTGAGGCAGCTAAATTTAATATTTGGTTTCCAGAATAAACAAGTAAATCATTATATGTAGTCAATGGATCAATGTCAATGATTTCTAAACTATTTTAGAAAAATGGTTTGCTTTATAAAATAGTGAATGTAAAATGAATGTGAATAATGTATAGAGGATTATAATGAGCGAATTCCCAAGTTTCATCTGAATACCTTGGTTTTTTTACTATCTTTATTAAGCATTATGATTAAAAGCATTTTTTAGTTGAGTTTTAGTTATACATAAAAAAAGAACACCTCTCCGAATTGTTTATTTTGTCATTTAAGATTCCACCTCTCATTTTATATTCTAAACTAGTAAACATTGAGAGTTAACTAATTATTGGTTGTGGTTACCACTACCAATGCCCTCTATCTTCCTTCTCCCCCAGCCCTTGCCTGTATTCAAGACAGGCATCCTATATTTCTTACTACCATTTACCATAGTAGTTGTCATTGTAGTTATTTCTTTAACTAAACTCGTCACAGTTTGTGGTAAGTTTCATATCATGGGCCGGACCTTCCAGTCCTCACTTCTATTGTCTCTGTGTATTATTACAATAGTATCTTTTACTTTTCTTAAAACTCATAGATTAGTGAGACTATTCTGTGTCTACCTCTCTCATTCTGACTTATTTCACTCAGCAAAATCGTTTCCTTAGTTTTGTATTCCAGAGATGATTACTGCCTCTAATCAGAAGTTCATCATCTAAGATTTTTTTGTAATCTGTTTTCCACAGAATGTGCAGAGGATTTTCATATTTTCTGCCTAGAAATGATCACACACTGGGCAACAAATCTATAACTGTAACATAACAGCTCATTAATTAATAAAATCTTAACATAGTCAAATCGGGCTTGGGGTATCCACGTTAACTTTTCAGTTTTCATAGATTAGAAATGATATTGGATACTTATTATATGGGTTTGCAATATTTTATCTATCACCAATAAATGTTAATGAAAATTGTGGATTTTGTTAAAACTAATATATAGGAGCTATAGAAAAAGTAGAGGAGATAGGATGCACGGTGAGGTTCCTGAGAAAAGAGCCAGAAGTGATTCCTAAGTATCACCAGATATATGTTACAGAAACTAAAATAACCACAAAAATCTAATCAAAAACCCTACTAATATATAACTATAAACCATAAACATTTTAAATTGTTTTAAAAAGCTGAAGTGCTTCTCTATATTTTATATTCTATATTTCCAACTCAATAAATATATTTTAATGCTTTGGGGGGGGTTAGGTTCTGGGGTTATATTTAGCAGTGCTCAAGGCTTTCTCCTAGATCTGTTCTAGAAAATGTAACACCTGGTAACCGTGGCAGTGCTTAATGGCCCATTTCAGTGCCAGAAATTAAATCCTGATCAGCCACATGCAAGAGATGTTTTCTACTTTCTTTACTATCTTTAGACCCTATTTTAATATAATTTCTATAACTTACATGTTTCAGTAGTTAACTTACAGCATGCCACCTACACATTCAGTATTGAAAAACTGAAAAATATGTATATATTTTTAGATGCAGGTCTATTTTTAGCTAGATATTATGTTTTATAAGTTATCTTTTGTACCATTTTCTATTTTGTATTACCTTATTCAAAATACCCTTGTAATAATATCTCTCCATTTTCTATTTTTTATTTTATTAATGTTAAAGAAATTCTGAGCATAGAAGAAAATAAATTATTATTAATATATGGAACATAAACTATAATTATTAATGAATGTGTCTAGCAATTCATTTAATTAAACCACTTAACATTGTAGAGTTTAAATCTCTATTCTGGACTCAAAACATTGATTTTCATAATTATGTGATTATATTTACATTGTAATTTTTGTTAATTTGTCTGTAATTAATTCTTTTAATTTTTTTTTTCACTGCCTACTGTAGCACGGGCTGCAATGAACACATCACCGTTCACAGAATGATCCATGCCAGGAAACCATTGCGTCCAGCACACTTACTGCTCAGAGCCTGGAATTTCATCAGATCCAGAACAGGAACTGTTGTATATCCATGCCTCTGATCAGGGCGTTGGGCTCTATCTATATTTTCTTTTTTTTTTTTAATGCATAATTTTTTTTATTTAAACACCTTGATTACATACATGATTGTGTTTGGGTTTCAGTCATAAAAGGAACACCACCCATCACCAGTGCAACATTCCCATCACCCAAGTCCCAAATCTCCCTCCTCCCCACCCAACCCCCGCCTGTACCCTAAACAGGCTCTACATTTCCCTCATACATTCTCAATATTAGGACAGTTCAAAATGTAGTTATTTCTCTAACTAAACTCATCACTCTTTATGGTGAGCTTCCTGAGGTGAGCTGGAACTTCCAGCTCTTTTCTCTTTTGTGTCTGAAAATTATTATTACAAGGGTGTCTTTCATTTTTCTTAAAACCCATAGATGAGTGAGACCATTCTGCATTTTTCTCTCTCTCTCTGACTTATTTCACTCAGCATAATAGATTCCATGTACATCCATGTATAGGAAAATTTCATGACTTCATCTCTCCTGACAGCTGCATAATATTCCATTGTGTATATGTACCACAGTTTCTTTAGCCATTCGTCTGTTGAAGGGCATCTTGGTTGTTTCCAGAGTCTTGCTATGGTAAATAGAGCTGCAATGAATATAGGTGTAAGGAAGGGGTTTTTGTATTGTATTTTTGTGTTCCTAGGGTATATTCCTAGGAGTGGTATAGCTGGATCGTATGGGAGCTCGATTTCCAGTTTTTGGAGGAATCTCCATATCGCTTTCCATAAAGGTTGAACTAGACAGCATTCCCACCAGCAGTGGATAAGAGTTCCTTTCTCTCCACATCCCCGCCAACACTGTTTATTCTCATTCTTTGTGATGTGTGCCATTCTCTGGGGTGTGAGGTGGTATCTCATCGTTGTTTTGATTTGCATCTCCCTGATGATTAGTGTTGTGGAACATTTTTTCATGTGTCTTTTGGCCATGCGTATTTCTTCTTTGTCAAAGTGTCTGTTCATTTCTTCTCCCCATTTTTTGATGGGGTTAGATGTTTTTTTCTTGTAAAGTTCTGTCAGTGCCTTGTATATTTTGGAGATTAGCCCCTTATCTGATGGGTATTGGGTGAATAGTTTCTCCCACTCAGTGGGTGGCTCTTGTATCCTGGGCACTATTTCCTTTGAGGTGCAGAAGCTTCTCAGCTTAATATATTCCCATCTGTTAATCTCTGCTTTCACTTGCTTGGAGAGTGCAGTTTCCTCCTTGAAGATGCCTGTAATGTCCTGTAGTGTTTTGCCTATGTGCTGTTCTATATATCTTATGGTTTTGGGGCTGATATCGAGGTCTTTAATCCATTTGGATTTTACCTTTGTACATGATGTTAGCTGGGGGTCTAAGTTTAATTTTTTGCAAGTGGCTATCCAATTGTGCCAACACCACTTGTTGAAGAGGCTTTCCCTGCTCCATTTAGGATTTTCTGCTCCTTTATCAAAAATTAGATGGTTGTATCTCTGGGGAACATTTTCTGAGTATTCAAGCCTATTCCACTGAGGACCTATCCTTATTCCAATACCATGCTGTTTTGATAACTGTTGCTTTGTAGTACAGTTTAAAGTTTGGAAAAGTAATTCCTCCCATATTCTTTTTCCCAATGATTGCTTTAGCTATTCGAGGGTGTTTATTGTTCCAAATGAATTTCAAAAGTGTCTGATCCACTTCTTTGAAGAATGTCATGGGTATCTTTAGAGGGATGGCATTAAATCTGTATAATGCCTTGGGGAGTATTGACATTTTGATGATGTTAATCCTGCCAATCCATGAGCAGGGTATGTGTTTCCATTTCCGTGTGTCCTCTCTTATTTCTTGGAGCAGAGTTTTATAGTTTTCTTTGTATAGGTCCTTCACATATTTAGTCAAGTTGATTCCAAGATATTTGAGTTTGTGTGGTACTATTGTGAATGGGGTTGTTTTCTTAATGTCCATTTCATCCTTATTACTATTGGTATATAGAAAGGCCATTGATTTTTGTGTGTTAATTTTGTAGCCTGCCACCTTGCTATATGAGTCTATTGTTTCTAGAAGCTTTTTGATAGAGTCTTTAGGGTTTTCTAAGTAGAGTATCATGTCATCTGCAAACAGTGAGAGCTTGACTTCTTCCTTTCCTATCTGGATTCCCTTGATATCCTTTTCTTGCCTAATCGCTATAGCAAGTACTTCCAGTGCTATGTTGAATAGGAGTGGGGAGAGAGGACAGCCTTGTCTTGTGCCAGAATTTAGAGGGAAGGCTTTCAGTTTTTCTCCATTGAGGATAATATTTGCCACTGGCTTGTGGTAGATGGCCTTCACTATATTGAGAAAGGTTCCCTCCACTCCCATCTTGCTGAGAGTTTTGATCAAGAATGGGTGTTGGACCTTATCAAATGCTTTCTCTGCATCTATTGATATGATCATGTGGTTTTTATTTTTCTTGTTATTGATGTTGTGTGTTATGTTGATAGATTTACGGATGTTAAACCAGCCTTGCATTCCTGGGATAAAACCTACTTGATCGTAGTGGATGATCTTCTTAACGAGGCATTGAATCCTATTTGCCAGGATTTTGTTGAGGATCTTTGCATCTGCATTCATCAGTGATATTGGTCTGTAATTTTCTTTTTTGGTAGCGTCTCTGTCTGGTTTAGGTATCAAGGTGATGTTGGCTTCATAAAAGCTATTTGGAAGTGTTTCTGTTTGTTCAATTTCATGAAAGAGTCTTGCCAAGATTGGCAGTAGTTCCTCTTGGAAAGTTTGATAGAATTCATTAGTGAATCCATCTGGACCTGGGCTTTTGTTTTTCGGCAGACATTTGATTACTGTTTTAATTTCATCAATGGTGATGGGGGTGTTTAGATATGCTACATCCTCTTCCTTCAACCGTGGAAGATTATAAGAGTCCAAGAATTTATCCATTTCTTCCAGGTTCTCATTTTTAGTGGCGTAGAGTTTTTCAAAGTAGTTTCTGATTACCCTTTGAATCTCTGTCATATCAGTAGTGATCTCTCCTTTTTCATTCCTAATACGAGTTATCAAGTTTCTCTCTCTCTCTTTCTTTGTTAGGTTTGCCAGTGGTCTATCAATCTTGTTTATTTTTTCAAAGAACCAACTTCTGCTTTCGTTGATCTTTCGGATTGTTTTTTGAGTTTCCACTTCGTTGATTTCTGCTCTCAGCTTTGTTATTTCCTTCTGTCTTCCTATTCTTGGGTCCTTTTGTTGAGCATTTTCTAGTTCTATTAGCTGTGTCATTAAGCTACTCAGGTAAGCTCCTTCTTCCTTCCTGATGTGTGCTTGCAAAGCTATAAATTTTCCTCTCAGTACTGCTTTTGCTGTGTCCCATAAGTTCTGAGAGTTTGTGTATTTATTGTCATTTGTTTCCAGGAACCTTTTGATTTCCTCCTTGATTTCATCTCGGACTCACTGGTTATTGAGCATGAGGCTGTTTAACTTCCAGGTGTTAAAGTGTTTCTTCTGAGTCCCTTTGGAGTTCACAAATAATTTCAGAGCCTTGTGGTCAGCGAAGGTAGTCTGCAAAATTTCTATCCTCTTGATCTTATGGAGGTATGTTTTATGTGCCAGCATGTAGTCTATCCTGGAGAATGTCCCATGTACATTGGAGAAGAATGTGTATCCAGGTTTCTGGGGATGGAGTGTCCTATATATATCCACTAGGCCTCTTTCTTCCATTTCTCTCCTCAGGTCTAGTATATTCTTGTTGGGTTTCAGTCTGGTTGACCTGTCCAGTGTTGACAAAGCCGTGTTAAGGTCCCCCACAATTATTGTGTTGTTGTTGATATTATTTTTCAGATTTGTCAACAGTTGTATTAAATATTTTGCTGGCCCCTCATTCGGTGCATATATGTTTAGGAGAGTGAATTCTTCCTGCTCTACGTACCCCGTGATTAATATAAAATGTCCGTCTTTGTCCCTTACAACCTTCCTGAGTATAAAGTTTGCATTATCTGATATTAGTATGGCCACTCCAGCTTTTTTATGGGTGTTGTTTGCTTGGATAACTTTTCTCCAGCCTTTTATTTTGAGTCTATGTTTGTTCTGACTATTCAGGTGCGTTTCTTGTAGGCAGCAGAAGGTTGGATTGAGTTTTTTGATCCATTTAGCCACTCTGTGTCTCTTAACTGGTGCATTTAGTCCAATGACGTTGAGAGAAAGAATTGTCCTGGGATTTAACGCCATCTTTATTTCAAAATTTGGTGTGTCTTTTGGGTAGTCTTGTCTTAGATTAGGTCTTTCAGTTTTTCTCTTAAGACTGGTTTTGTGTCTGTGAAGTTTCTGAGCTGTTTTTTGTCTGTGAAACCATGTATTCTTCCATCAAACCGGAAAGTGAGTTTTGCTGGGTATAGTATTCTGGGTGAAGCATTCATTTTATTCAGTCTTGTCACAATATCCCACCACTGCTTTCTGGCATTGAGCGTTTCTGGTGACAGGTCTGCTGTAAATCTCAGGGAAGCTTGCTTGAACATGATTTCCCCTTTTGATCTTGCTGTTTTCAGAATTCTGTCTCTATCTGTGGGATTTGTCATTGTGACTAGGATGTGTCTTGGGGTGGTTTTTCTGGGGTCTCTTTTGGTTGGTACTCTTCGGGCATGCAGGATTTGATCACATATATTCTTTAGCTCTGGAAGTTTCTCTTTAATGATGTTCTTGACCATTGATTCTTCCTGGAAATTTTCTTCCTGGGTCTCTGGGACTCCAATGATTCTTAAGTTGTTTCTGTTGATCTTATCATAGACTTCTATTTTCATCTGTTCCCATTCTTTGACTAATTTTTCCATTGTCTGCTCATTTGCTTTAAGTTTTTTGTCCAATCTCTCCTGCTGTATGGAATTGTTATGTATCTCATCTTCCACAGCACCAAGTCTATTCTCAGCTTCTGATACCCTGTCCCAGAGCTTATCCATTTTGTCATTCACTTCATTTACTGACTTTTTCAGTCCTGTTAGTTGACATGTTATTTCAGTTTGGAGTTTTGTCATTTCTGCCTTCATATTTTCTTGGTTCTTATTAGTGTTCTGTTCAACTCGATCCATGGTTTCTTGGAGTCTGTTGAGCACCTTCCATATTGCTAGTCTAAAGTCCTTATCTGAGAGGTTGATTAGTTGTTCAGTCATTATCTGGTCCTCAGAATTGTCATCTTCATTCTCTATGTCTGATGCTGGCCTGCGTTGTTTCCCCATTGTCACACTTGTATTGTGGGTTTTTCTACGTGTTGTGGTGGTATTCATTGTCTATATGATGTAGGCAGCACACTCCTCTGGCTCCTCCCTTTCTGGATGGGCTGACTTGCCTCTAAGGGAGGGGAGTCCTCCGTGGATGAGGCCTCACACTGGGTCAAATCTTAGGCCCGAGCATGCAACAGAGAAGACAGTCCAGAGAGAAATGTTTGCTTCTGTGATATAGCGCCGTTCTTAGTGTGATTTTTCCTTCTTGTTGCAATGGAGTTCTTTCCTTAGAAAGAGTGCATGGCCGCGTAGCGAAGCGGAGCGGCCGTGCTCCTCTGAGCCTCTTTTTGCCTCACTCGCAAGAGTTTCACGCAAGAGGACAGTAGACAGACATAGACAGGTCACACTCACAGTCTTTCACAGCTGAGCCCCACTGGGCCGGTGTACTTTCGCGGATTTTCCCCGCCTGGTGTCACACACAGGGAGCCAGCTTTTGCAAAGGTTAGCCGGTTTTTATGCTCTGAAGTCCCTCCCTGAAAATGGCGTCTGGGCAAGCGAGGTTTCTGGAGGCTCTTTTTGCCCCACTCGCAAGAGTTTCACGCAAGAGGACAGTAGACAGACATAGACAGGTCACACTCACAGTCTTTCAAAGCTGAGCCCCACTGGGCCGGTGTACTTTCGCGGATTTTCCCCGCCTGGTGTCACAGCGACCTTGCGTGCTGCGGGGCGGGCGGGCGGGTGAGGGCTCGGTCCTCTTTTAATTTTTTAATGTGTTCATTTTCAACTCTGGGAATAATAGGTTAACTCTCAATGTTTACTCATTTAGAATATAAAATGAGAGGTGGAATCTTAAATGATAAAATAAACAATTCAGAACTTTTTTAACTTCAAAATTTCAAATATGTTTATATCTAGTCAACACTCCTGATCTACTAATTAATATTATGACTGGAGGAATATTTTTGTCTAGATATATACCCATATTTTCAAATTTTTCTCTAATATAGTTTAAGAATCTTGTGGTTTAAATCTGTCTAGTGCTGAATGGCTTCCAAAATATAGGGTGCTGGCCATCCTCATATTTAGAAAGCAGTGGTGCAATTTGTTAATTAATTGCTACCTGGATGAATTCCCATCCAGAGCTTTCTGCATTGGCCTTTTTATCATTATTCAAGATGATTGTATTAGAAGCTTAAAGGAAAGATTATCAAAATCACACTGAGTTTTTAGAACAAGTTATAAAGCTCTTTAGTAATAGCTTGCACAAAAACTCATATACATCATCGATTTGTGACTTTCATTGTTATAGGTGAGTGACATAGAAGAACATACATATATATTTCCGTAATTCTAGAGACTGTGGATATAATAGAATTTAACAAATTAATGACTAAATTAAGCTTATATATTTGCAACAGCAAAGGTCCTATCATGAAATGCACAGAATGCAAATTCATAAATTTTATAACATACTTATGTTATATAAAATGATTTCAATAGTAAAGGAAAAAAATCCTTATTTACACCAAAAGATTCTTTAAATACTATTAAGCGTGAAGTATCTTTTTTCAGTGCCTTCATCCATTTGAACATATCTATATTTAATATGAAGATATGTAAAGCTCATGTTGTAAGAGAAGTTGAACTATCTTGGAAGAGATGGATGACACATACTCATTATCTGGGTAGAGTTACATGCATAATAGTAATATACAAATATAATAACTCTGTAATATTTACGTATTAATGTTCTCTCAAACAAGAAATGCCTATTTTTCCACAAACACTTAAAAATGTATTCAGAACCACTTGCTTGATCCCTATCTACTGCCACTGGCAGCAGCGATAAAACTTAATGGAGTTTAAAAGCTAAGGTACAACTCATGAACATAACTGTCTTACAGCTTATCCTTCTGGGGCACCTTGGAAGCTGATCAGGGCAGGACTCTTGCCCTGTGTAAGCCTTGGTTACTTCACACCCCACAGTCTTCGCCAAGTCAACTTCCTGACTTCACTGCTTTTGCACTACTTTCTATAGAGACACCTACCCGCCAAAATCTAACGCAGATTTTGGGAATAAAATCTCTGATATTTTTTCGAGTCAGGGAGGGTAGCTTCACTTATGCCCCTGTACTTTGTGGGCAGCCATGCCCACAATCCATAGCCACTGCCATGTCATTAGTCCAGCTTCACAGACCCTTGAAGTTTTGGACCCCATGGCCACGTTTGACACCTCCATATTTTTTAATACTGACTTCCTAGTAAGAGTGCACCAAATTGGATGTGAAATTATCATAGAAGCTACCTAACATTAACAAGCAAAACCAATAACATAATGCTTAATTAGCAACAAACAACTTAGTAAACCTTCAGAAAATAACTTAAGGGCCCATTTCAAGATAAGACATTCACAAATTTCCATTTAATGATATTGTTATTCAATAATTTAATTACCATTTAGTTTTAACAAACTAGTTTCAGTAAATTATTTGTATCTATCAGAGAAATCTTGGGGGAGGGTAAGAAACTGGGGACAATAGTGAAGGAAATATTTTACCAGTATGGTGGGATTGGTGTTGGAGTATTGAATGCAAGATTTAACTATTATGAGCAACATGGTAAACCATAGTGTTTAAATAAAAAATATTATTTTTAAAATTATTCAGAATATCTTCATATTAAAAGAGGATTTAAAAAAAAATATTCCTTTTCAGGTATACCTAGTGATTTGAAACAAGCAATAAAAATATTCTAACCATATTGTAATAATATATTCACTATTACTTTCAGAATATTGCTTAGTTGATCACAACAAAGATTAATATTCATAAATGCCTTTCTACTTCTTTTCCCTCTTTAATCATAATATCACTCATAACTGAATGTCCATACTAGATATAGCATAATTGAAAACATTAATTTTGTGAAATGGAGAAATAGCATAACAAGATATTTTAGAGTAGAAGATGTGTATACTTGAAGATAGAAATGCAGATCTTACATAACCAAGTTATTTATAACTATTCCAAAATAATATAAATAGCCACACATTTCTGTTAAGATAGTGGAAAATTGAGATTGAACACAAGCCAAAAAATATCACTTCCTTTTTAGAAATATCAATGGGGCTATGAATTCCAGTTAAATTTTGATTGTTTTATTTTTGTGTGTGTGTATGTGTGTGTGTGTGTGTGTCAGACCTGGCAATGTCCATTGCTTATTCCTGGCTGTATTGGGGCAATCATATTCAGTTTAGGGCATTAAACCCTAATTAGCCGCATGCGAGACAAATGCCTTATTGCTATACAATTTCTCTAAAGGTAAAGTTTTTACTCGGTAGGGCAATTTATATATTCTGTGACAACTTTTGCTTTCAAAATTCACGTATGATCATTATTCATCAGTTGTATCCATCTAGCCTACATTAACATCAGGACAATTTCATAATAATCTTAGGATATGAAGATGAATATAAAACTTATATGTTTTTGAAATATGACCATTTTTGAAAATCAACTTTTGCAATAAATGTTTTTACTATCAGTATAAAGTAGAATGTAAACTTCTATGATAGTAGAAGCTTTATTGGAGTTGTACTACATTTGATCAGGAATGTTTTTTACCTACCCTAGATGTAACAGAATATTCAGTTGATCCATAAAGAGTTTTGCTAATGCAGTTAGGCCATACTGCTTTATAAACACATACTGTTGGAATATTCTCCTGAGAATTGTTGTTATAGGCATTACCAGATGGCTCACTCACTGTAATTATTACAAAATTGTAACATGACATTTTAGATACATCTATTTCCTTTGCTTTTAAAAAGTTGCTTTATTTTTCTAAGAATTAGTAAACAGACATGAAAACTGTGGATGCATTTTTTATTTTTTTGGTTTTGGGGCCACACCCGTTTGCGCTCAGGGGTTACTCCTGGCTAAGTGCTCAGAAATTGCCCCTGGCTTGGTGGGGGGGGACCATATGGGACGCCAGGGGTTCAAACCATGGTCCTTCCTTGGCTAGCGCTTGCAAGGCAGACACCTTACTCTAGCGTCACCTCACTGGCCCCGAATGCATTTTTTCTAATTGAATAGCTAGAGAATATTAAATAAGATGTTTTGATGTAGAGGTCCAGATTCACTCTCTCCTCACTTCTGTAAGAATAAGGAGGAATGGGCCTGGAGAGATAGCATAGCGGCGTTTGCCTTGCAAGCAGCCGATCCAGGACCAAAGGTGGTTGGTTTGAATCCCGGTGTCCCATATGGTCCCCCGTGCCTGCCAGGAGCTATTTCTGAGCAGACAGCCAGGAGTAACCCCTGAGCACTGCTGGGTGTGGCCCAAAAACCAAAAAAAAAAAAAAAAAAAAAAAAAGAATAAGGAGGAAAATGATTTCTTATAAATTATAACATAAAATGCTCTTTGAAAAGTACATTTCAGATACACAGAGGCATAATATATATTTTTATAGTCAAGAAACAATCCCTAAATTTGTTATTACATATTGATTTTGATTGCGTTTTTTAGGGCCTCCCCAAGTAATACAGTCTTGTTCAATAAAAGTACCAGGCAGAAAGCTCTTTTACTTAAATTGTCAGTGGTATTGTAAAATGTTCTTTGTCATTAATTTTGTCCAAAGTAAAGCTGTTCTAACTTTTTAACTAACTAAATGAAAGATGTTACATTTATTAATAAAGTATTTATTTTCTGTAACACTCCTATTTAATAATATATCTCAACAAAAATAATTTTAGATAACTCTATAAATTATGTAAGTCTAGCATTAAATTATAATTATTATTATTATTTGAATTAAATATTTTGGCAATCACAGGGCAATTATTTAGGAATATTAAACATTCTCAAAACAGCTTAAGGATTATCATTAAAAGACTAGCTAGACGACTGAGCTTAAAGTTTTCAGACACCACAAATGGACCCAGGGGAGAGGAAAAGAGCATGTATGGAGCCTGTAGTTATTCCCATGAGAGTATGCTTCAAGGTGGAGAAACCCTGTATCTCTTAGGCCAGGGGAATTTCCTTTCTGACCTCCTTCTATATTTACTGTGCCTATGCAAAAAAAAAAGGACAAATATTTTTTTGCTATTGTTGTTGTTGCTTTGTTTTTGTTTTGTTTTGTTTTTGTTTTTATGCTTTGTTTTGTTTTTTATCCCAGGACCATGTTTCTTGTTTGGTTGTGGTCTTTATTGCTGTGGTGCTGTGATGCTTTTTGGGGCTTTACTTGTTTGATTTTTTTTTTGTATTGCTGTTATGTTTTTCTTCCTTTTTCCATTTCTTTTCTTAAATTGTCTCTAGAAGGACTCCTCCCATTCTTTTGCTTGTTTGAATTTTGCCCCATCCCATTTTTCTTCTTTCCTTCTAACAGAACCACATAACTTGAACCATCTTGTTCTGCCTCACAAACTGAGGGAGAAATAATGAAGGGTACCAAGACCAAACAGTTGTATGAACATTAACTAGAAATAAAAATGATCAGACTTAAACACCAAATCCAAAGTCAACAACAACAGAATCGATACCCAATCTACAACAAGCTAGGCACAGAGGGGACCAATTATACTAGCAGCCTGGGGAGCGAAAGAGGGGGATATGGGATGTATGCTGGGAACCGGGGTGGAGGGAGGACAACATTGGTAGTAGCAATGTCCCAATTGAATGTCACTATGTATCTAAAATATTACTGTGAAAGTTTTGTAGTCCATTGTGGTCAAAATAAAAATTATTTAAAAAAAAAAGACCAGCTAGAGTACATTGAAATAACTGACCCTTTAAATCAGGAAAATTTTAAGGTGATAAAAATTTTAGCATACAATTTTGTGTTTGAAAGAATCTAATAAACATGATATATATACCTATATACATACACCTAACCATATGCCTTTAAAATTAGTTGGTTAGCCTCAAAGGGTCAAAAAGTACATGTAATTTATCTTAATGGGTACATTTTGATATTTTTTGTATATGTAATTTTTTAAATTGATGCATTTTGATATATTTTGTAATATGTAGAATGAGGCATTAAATATTTGACATAATAACATGACAAGAAAATATTACTTTGATTATATATAATATTATAAATTTTCTAATAAATCAGAGAAGCTGTCCTTTCCTTTTAAAGAAAAACATGTCAAGAACTAATCTTTGATTCTAAAATTACTATTTATTCTATCTTTCACAAGATTCCCTTTCTTACATACTTTCTATTAAAAGTCATACTAAACATGAGGATGCAATTGAAGTTGTTCTGTACCTGTCTGGATTGTTTTAGTTGCTGGACTAAAACAATCAAATTTCAGGCAAATTAGCGAAAGGATATAAAACACATATACTTTCTTTATGCTTAGAGCCCCCAATAAAATACAAAGAAACTCATATTATGGTGTTAGATGCCAATTATTGTGGGGGCTTTGGGAGAGGGAAGATGATAAATTACATCAGCAGTGTTTTAGTGGATATTCCTGGCTATGTTCTCAGAGGTCTCTTCTATTGTTGTCAGGCCAGCCAAGTGTCTTATCTCCTATATTGTCTCCAGCCCTAGATTCCGGTATTAAATTGCATAGCTAAGAACTTTGGGAAAAAGAATGGGAAATTTAGTTGAGAAAGTTAGAAGCATAGTAAGATTTAAATGTAGATTGAAGTTCTGAATTTGCATTGATAGGATTCTCCCTAGGCAATATCATTAAGAGATGTATTTTCATGAACATAATTTTAGTAATTTTTTTATAATTTTATTCTACCTCACTGAATATCACTTGTGTAATTAATCTTTGTTAAAGACTTCAAGAAACACAGAAATTTCCTTCCTTATAATGAAGATAGATTATACTGATTTTATTATACCTGAAGCATATATGATTTACACATACCAAAAATATTAAGTAAGTTAAGAAGTTGGCATCTTCTAATCATGTGCTTTTGGAAGAGCCTAATAGTATTATTAATTCAGAAAATTCTTTTTTTTTACGAACTTACAAAATTACACTTTTATCATATAACTGAGTATTGAAGATTTTTCATCATCAATTAATGAAAAGCAAAATTAAAATGTTTCAGTAATTTTTAAAATATGCTTCTCTTGAAGATGATTTATTTGATAAATTGAATTGTTATTAATGATAAAAATAGATATGTGATAATTTTCAATATTATTTTGTATTCAATATGTAAGATATGAAACTGTTTTCTTTGGAAAAAAGTAAATATTTTGGAAAAATTTCACTGAATAATTGAGTTTTCAAATTGAGTCTCTAAAATATATAATAATTTTTAAATCTTATTTTATTTTACCATCTGAATTTTAGCAATTCTGAAAATATTTTGTCATTAATAATGTAAATGCTGGAGTAATCATATTCAAGGAATTTTGTAGGCATGAAAGTTCAGTCAGGATGCCAGATAAATGAGATTATCAATGAAATTTTTTACAGTTTCACATATCAGATGAAGAGTTTTTACTTATTTGTGCGATTCTTCTTATACTATCTAATTACTCCCTTATTAAATGATAAAAAGTTTGCAATAAAATCTTTGTTTAGCAAATGAACTTTAAACATTTATATAATAATACAGCTATCTTGGAGACATTGAAACAACATTTGCATAGTTATGAGAACTGATAAAAGGATCTAAAATATTTGCATCTATAATAATAGTATAAAATCATATAATCCTAAATAATACTCATGTGTAGTAAGTAATGCTTGCAAACAACTCCTTAATATGCATTTACATATACATATGCATATACAACTCCCAAATATACATTTGGGAGATGCTCAATTTATAAAGACTCTTTAATAGAAATTCTGGCATTGAAGATAAGATACAGTTGATGAGACACTTGGTTTGCATGTAACTGACATGGATTTTGTGCCCAATACTGCATAAGTGACCGTTAAGTAGAAAGCAAAGAGTAAATCTGAGCACTGCCAGCGATAACCCATAAAATTTTTTTTACTATGTATTCCTTTTTTGTTTATTTGTTTTTTGGTTTTGGGCCACACCCGGTGACACTCAGATGTTACACTTAGTGATGTGCTCAGAAATTGATCCTGGTTTGGGGGACCATATGGAATGCCTGGGGATCAAAACAGGGTCTGTTCTAGGTCAGCTGTGTGCAAGGCAAACACCCTACTACTGCACCACTACTCCGGCCCCTACACTGTATTCTTTTTTTTTCCTACACTGTATTCTTATAATAATTCACTTAAATTTTAGAATTCATAGCCAGTTGCTTACATTATACCTATCTACATATTTCTTGAGTAATCCCCAGGCATTTAGCTATGCATCAAGTTAAAGAATTGTTTCCCCCAGGCACTCTTACTCAATAGAGGAAAGTCCTCCATTTCTTTCTTGCTAAGGGAAAGATGGGATATATTTGGAATGAACTATTTGCCTATTTTACCATGTCCTGTTTTTCCTGGGTGGATATTTGGGTTTAGTTAGAAGAAGTAGTAAGCTTTCTATAACTGTATAATTAAAAAATACAGAGAACATGCTATGTGTTTGAAATATAAAAGAGAGCCTGATTCAACATTTAAACAAGGTCCATTTTTATCACGAGATAAATTCTCTATGAAATCATTAAGGACATTATAAAATTCTCTAATAATTAAGATTGGGACATTCTTGACCCATGTTCAGGAACTTTTGCTAAAGAAATAAAGTTTAATAAACCTCATGTTTCTGTTATTGATAAAATTATTAATGATTTAGCTTTTCATGATAAAGCAAGAAGGTCAAAGAGCTTAGATATAGACCTGCACAACATTTCTGTACCATATTTTTGTGTCTCCTCCAAACAAATGTTATAAAGAGCATAAAATGTTTAAAGAAAACATTTATTTTAAGTGGTTGAAGAGTCAAGTAAAGAAAACTAACATCTACCTAGGATAAAATAGCATGTTTATTTAACAAGAGAAAGTAGCTAGACACTACCATAAGGAGAGGGAATGGAGGATCCTAATGGAGACACCAATGCTGTTTTGTTTCCCTTATACTTATATTTATGACACTCTATTTTCTGAGTCTCTCCCACTTTCTGCTCTGGTTTTGAGTTCCTGGACATATTTGGCCATATTCATGGGTAGTCATGGTAACTAAACATTCATGGCTCAGATGAGTGATAAATTATAAGGTTAAAGTTTTATATTGCTAAAGTAATGAATTAAAGAGAAAAACAGAGATTCAAAGAACATAAAACTGGAAGGAAAGGCAAGAGTGAGTGTGGTGGAGTAGGGAGGTTACATGCAAATGCTCTACTGAGATTCATCCCTACCTTATAATTTCCTGAGCACCACCAGGAGTGAATCCTGAGCATAGAGACAGGAGTAACTCCTGAGTACAAACTGCTAGGTGTGGCCCATAAACAAAACAAAAACCTAAATGGAAGTTTTTTCTTGAGCTTAAATCCGTCCTTGTCATCACTCTGTCAGGTATGTGGTTTCAATACTGGGCTCTGATTTACTTCTGTTTTTTTTTTTCATAGTGCCATGATTTCACACATACATTTTGCTATCTACCTAGCTAATAACATTTTTTCTTCTAGATAAATTAATGTCTGTATTTGGACCAGAAATCAATATCTCATTTTATCAATATGCCACTTTCTGGGACTAAGGCACACTATCATCTCAATAGTTTTTTTTTTCTTTTTTTTTTCTAGGGAGGTGTGGGGAGGGTGGGTGGAGGAAGGGGGACCAGTTTTAATAGATAGTAAGTTTAAGCATCGTGATCATATTCTGAGAATAAAATAATTTGAAAAAAAAATAAGAAATGGAAAGGTAAACTGTTTTTCGAATACAGAGAGAAGCCACTCAATCATGAATCAATGTGTTTAGCATAAAGTAACAATACATTAACATGAATGTCAGAATACAAAATATTGGAATACATGTAATAATTATTAATATCAGTTTGTTTGAACATGAAATATATTGCCAATTAAATCTGCCGAATATATTTTCTAAATAAACAGGCTACTATAAATATACCATTATTTTATATAAAATAAGAAATAAAACTTTTATTTTATACTAAACAAAAACCATATTAGTTGTACTAAACTGATTTTTCTATCATTCGTTGTGAAGCTTATATAAGCTTGGAAAATATAGATGAACTGAATTGTTACAAATTCCCAAAGCTAAGTTTCATTTAGAATTTAATTATCTTTTCTAAAAATATTTTAGTTTTATAAGTTGATTACTTTTAATCACTTCTCAACTACATTTGGCAAATTTTATGGCTTAAACCATCAATTTTTATACATTTTTTCTCTGAATCATTTAGAATCTTTTAATATATCCCTTTAATTATCATCTGAAAAATAGTAACATCATTCTCTAAAAGAATGTTATAATATAACTAGAATTCTCTTCCTAAACACTGACAGAAATTTTCTAACTTTGGGGGGGGGGGGTTGGGTCACACCTGCCAGAGCTCAGAGGTTACTCCTGGCTCTATGCTCTGAAATCGCTGCTGGCAGGCTCGGGGGATTACATAGGATGCTGGGATTTGAATCACCATCCTTCTGCATGCAAGGCAAACGTCTCACCTCCATGCCATCTCTTCATCCCCAAATTTTCTAACTTTTATTGCTCTCATATTTGTCACATGTGACAAAATATAATCATAAAATGATAGCTATTTATATAGCATTATTAATCATATAAATTTATTAAACTTACCATATATTTTGTATTTTTGAAATTTTACAATTATATTTATATATCATATTTGCATATCATATAAACAAATATATAATATATAATAAAATTATATTTTATATTATAATTGTATATTTTACAATTATATTTGTAATTCCTTTCACTACTAATAACAATATATTCTGGGATATAAACTAAATGGACAAACTGATGATTAAATTTACAGGCCAAAAACAATGACTCATGAGTCGCCTGTGAACTTTTTCAAGCTTTCAAATTAAAATGGCAGATGATAAAATGCTCCACATCTCTAATAAAAAGGGAGATGCAAATCTACACAATGATGATGTACCATCTCAGACCATAGAAGCTGAAACACATCACAATTAGGTAGAACAAATGCTAGTGCAGATGTGGGGAGAAAGGGAGGGACTCTTTCACTGCTGGTGTGAATGCCGACTTGTCCATCCTTTTTGAAAAAAAAATAGGATATTTCTCAAAAAACTGGAAGTAAAGATACCATATCATCCAGCAATACCACTCCTAGAAATATATCCTAGGTATACAAAAATAAAAAGTACAAAAAATGCCATCTGTACTGCTTTGTTCGTCACAGCACTATTTACAATAGCCAGAATCTGAAAACAAAGTACCCAAGAGCAAGTGAATGGTTAAAGAAACTATAAATGTACAGTTCAAGTCAAAATGTTAAAGGGATAAACAATTACTTTAACTTTAGCAGAAGAGGGAATCATCATCCTAACAATAAAGGGAAAAAGCCTTCTTTTATCAGGTTTGTGGGGTAGAAAGAATGGGAAGAATGGTGGGGTGGACTGAAAGTAACAGCATGGCATAAAAGTTCTAGTCCATTTTGGTGTGATAAAATAAAGTAATAACATGCACTAAAAACCATAACAATGAGCATTCCCTGTAGGGGAGAGTTAGGAAAGGAAGATTGAACTAGAAGAAACATAAGGATAGTGGTGAAGGGAGACAAGTAATAGTTGGTGGTTGAGTGCAGTAACTTTATACATAAAGTTTATGCTTTTTTCCAGTATCTAAGAAAACATCATTCTTGTTTGTGTGTGTGTGTGTGTGTTTGTGTGTGTATGCATGCAACAGTTTAAAGTTTAAACTTTAAACTATAAAATTAAACATTATTATAACAATGTTATTTAAACTACATGTACTTTCGGGGCCAGAAAAGTGGCACAAATCTTAAAGCGCCTGCCTGCCTTGCTTGCGCTAGCCTAGGATGGACAATGGTTTGACCCCCTTCATCCCATATGGTTCCCCAAGCTATGAGCAATTTCTGAGTGCATAACCAGGAGTAACCCCTGAGCATTACTGGGTGTGGCTCCTTCCAAAAATATAAAAATAAAAATAAATAAAAAATAAACTATATATACTTTAAAAACCCCTTATCTATAGCCCAGAGCAAAATATATAAAAATACTTATCAGGAGTTGCAGCTTTTAATAAGGATATGCAATAATTATCAACCCATGTCCTAGCAGGAAAGAAGATAGAAGCATTAATATTCCTGACATTCTGTTTCTGTTCCTTACACTTCTGTTTGTGCCCATCAGTGGGCAAAACCTGAAGGAATCAGAAGGCAAAGGAGCAAACATTGATGCAGACAAAAATTGCTGGCTGCCTGGGTAGAGGACAAGTTGGAAAATTCGATGCAATTAAAATCTAAACATGAGATGCAAGCCAGAATTTTAATTGTAATTAGTAATTAATCAAGTTTATTTCACCATCTCACAACTCTAACATTTATTATTACTTTCCACACTAATTGGGTTTAAGAAGAACTGGAGATGAATTTGGAGGATGGGAGCAAAGATCCTTTATGAAAAATATTATTAAGTTACTTATACTTTTAGGATAAAAATTTAAATCCACAAATTTACTTAATTTATAAAGGCAAATATTAACACTTATTTACTTAATACTTGCAAAATAATTTTTAGGAAAATAACAAAATTAATAGAGAATAGGGTTTATAGCAAAAATCCTGTTCATATTAAAAATAAAAATGTTGGAAATAAAGAGATAGTAGAGTGAGCTGAGCACTTTCTTTGCATGCAGTCAACACAGCTTCCATTTCTCTCTCTCTCTTTCTCTCTCTCTCTCTCTCTCTCTCTCTCTCTCTCTCTCACACACACACACACACACACACACACACACACAGGCAGAAGGCAAGAAATAATAAAACCCAGAGAATAAATAAACAACATAGAATCTCAGATTTTATTTTATTTGATTACCATAGGGCTAACAAATTTTGAGTTTATATAAATGTCCTGAAACAGGCTAAGCATGATTGAGTTTTCCATAGCCTTTAACTGTTTATCCTAGGGTCTCATAAGGTATAAGCTTGCCACATTTTTCAAATTTGTCTTTCATGTTTATTTTGGGGGCAGGAAGGAATTCACACTCAGCAAAGCTTAAACTTACTTCTGGCTCTGCACTTAGGAATTACTCCTAGCAGGGAGGAGGTTGGTGTTGTCAAGGGCCATCTAAAGTGCCAGATGAACCAGATAGGCCTCCTGCCAGATTAAGGCTTCTGTGTTGGATTCCTGCAAGCTAAAGTAAGGCCCTACCCTCTGTATTATTGCTCTGGTCTCTTATTTGCCTTCTAAATTTTCATCGTATATTTCACATCACATCATAGCTTGTGTCTCAAGCTATGTGTCTCAAGCTTGTGTCTCAGCAAAGAATTCTCTGATAATATTTCAGAAGATTGAAAATACCAAGTTTTACCAAGTAGGTATAGCCAAGTTCCTCCTGAAACTTTCCTTTTACAACTTCTTAACCCTGGACAGGGCAGAGTAGTTTGCCTACAAAAACTTAGAGATGACAATCAGCATATGAGACCTGAGACTTGATGATGGAGCTGGGCTAGAGTTTTTTGGTGTGCTTATTGCTCCTTACAAAGACTGTACAGAGAACAATAGTTTTATCTCACTTAGAAATGACAACAGAAGGGGCCGGAGAGATTGCACAGTGATAAGGCGTTTGCCTTGCATGCGGCCGACCCAGGAGGGACCCGGTTCAATTCTCAGCACCCATATGGTCCTCTAGCCTGCCAGTGGCTATTTCTGAGCACAGGGCCAGGAATGACCCCTGAGCACAGCTGGGTGTGAGCCAACAACCAATTAATCAATAAATAAATTAAAATAAAAGAAATGACAAAGAAGACTACTTTGAAAGAAAGAAATTAAAAACAAGAAAAATAAATGCAAGAAACATTTTATTTCTCAATTGCACCTATCCCAAAATATGTTTAAAAATAATGAAAGGAGATCTAAGAGTAGAAAATCAGGCTGATGAGATAGTACAGTGGTCAGGGTGACCCCTTGTATCTGATAGACTGGGGTTTGATCCTTTTTTGGCACCGTACTTAGTTTCCTAACCCTAACCCTGAACACTTAGAATGGGCCCCTAAACAAATAAAAAAAATCAAAACAGAAAATATTTTTTTTTTTTTTGCTGTTTGTTTTTGTTTTTAGGCCACACACTGTTGCAAGTCAGCCCCTGAAGAGGTTGACTGATGGAGGGATGGAGGATGAGGTCTTTCCCCTCCAGCTCGGAGCACTCGTCTGCCACCCTGTCCAGCCAATGGTTCTGAGGTGAAACAGTGAGTGAACAGCTCACAGACAGTCAGTCTTGTGGAAATATTAGCTTTATTCGGTGGACAAGACTGAAGTCCAAAGACTCAGCATAAGTTCCAGCCAAAAGCCTCTCGCCTTCCACATACCCTTGTTTTTAGAAATCTCAATATTTTAGGGGATTATTATGTTACTGACCCTACCCTGATCGGTGATTGTGCCCTACCTTAGGGTGTGACCTGGCATTCTGCCCCACCCTAGGGTGGTACCTGATTCTGCTTCCACCATTGGGTGGTATCTGATCCCACCATTGGGTGGTACCTGATTCTGGGGGATAAAAACAAGGGGTCTGTGGAAGACAAGAGGCTTTTGGCTGGAACTTATGCCAAGTCTTTGGACTTCAGTCTTGTCCACCGAATAAAGCTAATATTTCCACAAGCCTGATTGTCTGCGAGCTGTTTACCCACCGTTTCACCTCAGAACCGTTGGCTGGAACACACTACAATGGCTCTGTGCTTAGGAATTAGTCCGGAAGGAATTTGGTGGTCATATGAATGCAAGGGATAGAGCCAAGCTGTCCTACTGTACTATCACTCAGGCTCCTGATAAACTGTATTTTATTTTTTACAATATTTAGTCTATTTTAACCAATGCCAATGAAAATCATCACCTAATCCCTATAATTTTAACAGACTGTTTAATCCCATTTTGTTCCCTTATTTGTTATATATATGTATATATATACACACACACATAAATACAACCTACGTTATAGGAAAAAAAAGAACCCAGTAAAATGTGTTCCAAACTAATTGTTCTGAAAACAAGTTTGGGAGAATAAAAATAATGCTGGAAACTATAATAACAAGCAACAACATTTAATGATACTTGTGTTTGACTTTGTGGCATATCAATGTTGTAAAGACAGAGATGACCAGGGAACAATAGATTATGGAGCTCTTTGGGTTTCTATTAAGCTGTTCCTTTGAGCACAATGACCCTGACTTCGCTCTTCATGAAGTTCCAGTCTGTTAATTTGCTGTAAGGAAAATGTTTCAGTTAGATTAATGAATAATTTAATATCAAGAATTTATAACAAGTGGCCTTGCTTTGAAACTATTTATTCTCAGTTCCCCAGATACAGGTTAAACGTGTTGCGAGAGTCAAGATTATAAAAATTTAAGACAAATTATATACATCAACTTGTTTAATATGCAATGTTCTTCAGTTCCAAAACAAAATTGTTATATGCCAACTAGTGATGTGCATTATATAAAATGTGTTATGTTAGGTATTATGATACCAGGATATATTAAAAAAGTCATTTCATTTCACTCCCTTCCCTCCAATGTGTAATGACGGAGGCTCTCTCTCTCCCCCAATTCACACACACATATACACTTGGCTTGGTGCTTACATATTTGTTTTTCTTACTTCAATTTTAGTTACAATATTTTTATACCTGATCACTTGTTGGTTACTCTCCCTTTGTTGTGGGGTAATTTTGCACACATGTTATCGTGTTTTCTAGGAGTTTCTGTTGTGCTCATCCACAGGATTTTCTGGGCTTCTAACATATAATTTTTTTAGCTGAGATGCTCCTTAGGATTACAGTTTTTTGACTGTGGAGCTTGCACAACATCTGACTACAGTGAAATGAAAACCACACACTGTGTCTGGGATCAGCAGAACAAGTGCTTCCTGATGTGTTCAGTACTGAGGGTTGAGCTCAAGACTTCATGTTTACAAGATTGGCACTGGGGTCATTGAAACATCTGCTAGGCTCAACAAATACTTAAAAAAACCCACTGAGGCATGCAGTTTTGGCTCTAGAAGAGTAGTTCCCACCCACATTATGGTGCAACTCATATTTGGTGAAGAGAAATTCCACTGGTGATGGAAATGGTGCTGAAATATTGTATGTCTAAAACTAAGCTATAAAAACTTTGTTTATTATGATTCTTAAAACAAAGCATTAAAAAACAATAAATGCTTCTCCTCAGCATCAAATATGGCTTGAACACCACCAAGCATGTTCCCTTAGCACAGAGCCAAGAGTAAACCATGGTGTGACCTCAGACAACCAAGCAAACTACGACCAAGTAGGTTTCATCCCAGGAATGCAAGGAGGGTTTAATATCCATAAATCTATCAACACCATACATAACATCAACAACAAGAAAAATAAAAATCACATTATCATATGAATAGTCGCAGAGAAAGTATTTGATAAGGTCCAACACCCATTCATGATAAAAACTTTCAGAAATATGGGAATGAAAGGAACCTTTATCAATCTAGTTGAAGCCATCTACCACAAGCTAATGGCAAATATTATCCTCAATGGAAAAAAATAAAAGCCTTTCCTCTAAATTCTGGTACAAGATAAGGCTGTCCACTCTAACAACTTCTCTTCAACATAGTACTGGATGTGCTTGCTATAGTGATCAGGCAAGAAAAAGATATCAAGGGAATCCAGATAGGAAAGGAAAAAGTCAAGCTCTCATTGTTTTTAGATGACAAGATACTCTACTTAGAAAACCCTAAAGACTCTTCCAAAAAGCTTCTAGAAACAACAGACTCATATAGCAAGGTGGCAGGCTACAAAATTAACACAAAAAAAATCAATGGCTTTTTTATACACCAATAATTATAGGGAAGAGGTGGACGTCAAGAAGGCAATCCCATTCACATTAGTGCCTCAAAAACTCAAATACCTTGGAGTCAACTTGACCAAAGATGTGAAGGACATATACAAAGAAAACTATAAAGCCCTGCTCCAAGAAATAAGAGAGGATACACGGAAATGGAAACACATACCCTGCTCATGGATTGGCAGGATTAACATCATTAAAATGCCAATACTCCCCAAAGCATTAGACAGATATAATGTAATCACCTTAAAAATACCCATGACATTCTTCAAAGAAGTGGATCAAACACTTATGAAGTTCATTTGGAACAATAAGCACCCTCAAATAGCTAAAGCACTCCTAGGGAAAAGGAAAATGGGAGGCATTACCTTCCCCAACTTTAAACTGTACTACAAAGCAATAGTTATCAAAACAGCATGGTATTGGAATAAAGACAGACCCTCAGATCAGTGGAATAGGCTTGAGTTCTCACAGAATGTTCCCCAGACATACAATTACTGAATTTTTGACAAAGGAGCAAGAAATCCTAAGTGGAGCAGGGAAAACCTCTTCAACAAGTGGTGCTGGCAGAACTGGTTAGCCACTTGCAAAAAAGCAAACATAGACCCCAGTTAACACCATGTACAAAGGTAAAATCCAAATGGATTAAAGAACTTGATATCAGACTTGATACCATATGGTATATAGAACAACACATCAGTAAAACACTCCATGACATTGAGACTAAAGGCATCTTCAAAGAGGAAGCTGCACTGTTCAAACTAGTGGAAGCAGAGATAAACAGATGGGAATACATTAAGCTGAGAAGCTTCTGCACCTCAAAAGAAATAGTGCCAAGGATACAAGAGACACCCACCATGTGGGAGAAACTATTCATCCAACACCCATCAGATAAGGGGCTAATATTGAAAATATACAGGACACTGACAGAACTTTACAAGAAAAAACATCTAATCCCATCAAAATATGGGAAGAAGAAATGAATAGACACTTTGATAAAAAAAGAAATACATATGGCCAAAATACACGTGAAAACATGCTCCTTATCACTAATCATCAGGGAGATACAAATCAAAACAACAAAGTGATACCATCTCACACCACAGAGATTGGCATACATCACAACAAATGAGAACAATCAGTGCTGGTGGGGATGTGGAGAGAAAGGAACTCTTATCCACTGCTGGTGGGAATGCCATCGAGTTTAACCTCTATGGAAAGTGATATGGAGATTACTCCAAAATCTGGAAATTGAGCTCCCATTCGACCCAGCTATTCCACTCCTAGGGATATACCTTAAAAACTCAATAATACAACACAAAAACCCCTTCCTCACACCCATATTTATTGCAGCACTATTCACAATAGCCAGGCTCTGGAAACAAACAAGATGCCCTTCAACAGACGAATGACTAAAGAAACTGTGGTACATATATACAGTGGGATATTATGCAGCCATCAGGAGAGATGAAGTCATGGAATTTTCCTATACATGGATGTACATGGAATCTATCATGCTGAGTGAAATAAGTCAGATGGAGAGAGAGAGAGAGAGACACAGAATATTCTCACTCACCTATGGGTTTTAAGAAAAATAAAAGTCATTTTTGCAACAATCCTCAGAGACATTGAGTGGAAGGCTAGAACTTCCAGCTCACTTCATGAAGTTCATTACAAAGAGTGGTGAGTGCAGTTATAGAAATAACTGCACAGAGAACTACCATATTCATGTGAATAAATGAGGGAACTGGAAAGCCTGTCTGTAGTACAGGTTGGGGTGGGTTGGGATGGAGGGAGATTTGGGACATTGGTGGTGGGAATGTTGCACTGGTGAAGGGGGGTGTTCTTTAAATGACTGAAAGCTAATCACAATCATATTTGTAATCAAGATGTTTAAATAAAGAAAAATATAAAAAAGTGAGAAGAGAAAAGAAATGGAAGTAAATGGCAAATTATAAATATCTATCCATAGAAACTAAAGCTTTCAAAAGATAAGTGATTAGCAGTATTGAAGGCTGCTTAAATATTATCTACAAGTACTGAGAAACGTTCCTGAAAAAACGTAACTGTCATGCAAACTTGAGATAAAAAGTGAAGGCTTAGGAAGACTTCTTGATACAAGCTCCTAAATACCATATTTAATCTGTAATAAATATGACTTTAATATTTAGTATATAAACAAAAATTTCTCCCATGTTTTGTCTGCTGATGAGATAATAAAAATGAAAATGTGTGACTTGTAATGTGTGACATGAAAACATGGCTTAAGCCTTGTAATAAATGTCTGGACTTGGAATATTCCTTTAAAGGGGCATTTTTGGTAAAGTATTTGCTAAAGCCATTTTTACAGTATAAATTATAAAGGGATTTTAAAACTATAAAGGTATTTTTAAAAATAATTAAAATAATTTATAATCTATTATTTAGTATTTTCATCATTAAATTTCTTTTTTACTCTGAATAAAGAAGACAAGTGCTCAATGTTGCATCACATATACTAAATAATTTCGTCTATTTCCACTAGACTAATTGCTAGCTCAAATTATTCTTTGTCATGGGGGAACCCTAAAAATAATAGTATAAATAATAGAAGCAGCTGAAGGTTGGATTGATAAATTGTAAAATGTAAGCCCAATTTGTGTCAGGAATAATTATCTATTAAATATGAACTACTTTAATTTTTGCTGTCACCTAAAAGGAAGAGGAATCTGAAAGGACATCTCTGATATATAAAAATGTATGCAAAAAAGATGTGTAGTCATCTGAAAATCAGTTGAAGGTCTCTTCATTTGTTTTGCTTAGATATTCATCACTCTTACATCTCTCTGAATTATACTGCCATAGATTATTCCTTCTTTGATTGTTATTTCCTCAAGGAAGCATACATGTGGTGGTCAATTCTAATGAGATCCAGGGGACCCCAAGTCTTAACCAACTGGGCAAAAGATCTAATGTAAGGACCCAATAAGATAATGCTGTTTGTATTCTCCAGTGCTAGATGTTACCTGGATCACCTGAACATCATTTGGTTCCAAGAAACAAATTTAGGTGGGTTGTAGGCATGGCAAACATTGCTTAACCCTTGTACTGTATCTCTGGACCTGGAATATTCCTTTAAAGGGGCCATTTTGTTAAGTCCCCAGTTGTTAAATTTTTTAATTTAATTTTTAAACTAAAGATAATTTATTGTACTTAAAATATACTTCACTTAAAATGAATTTATTCTACTTTATATATATATTAAAGTTGCTTTTTGTTTTTAGGAATACCTGTCGTTGCCTTCAAATTCATGTTTGGGAGTCATTCCAGAGGTGCTTATGGACTACATTTTAGTATTGATTCAATTTAGATCTCCTACAACCAAACATGCTCATATCACTGAACTAACTTCTAGCAATATTTTTATATATTTCAGTAACTCTTTTGCATTTCTGAGGGAAATTACATAGGAGTCATGTGACTAGATATAAACTCAAATAATGTTGCTATCTGGTAACTACAATCTGTCTAAATTTTATTGAATTTAGTGGCAAAAATTTATTAGATTTTTTCTTTTACAGTGAGATAAAATATAATCTTAAATTTGAGTACTTTAGTAATTTTGTTAAGCAAACAACTCTGCCCTTAGTTTTACCCTTCTGACAGGGAACCAGTAGCAAAGCAGTTGTCAAGTCATATTCAGTGCTTTGGAAAATTTTTATTAGTATTATTTAGTGATGATGCACAAATGCAAGGCTTGCAAACTGACCAAGGCATAAAAGGTGGAAGCAGAGATAAACAGATGGGACTATATTAAGCTGAGAAGCTCCTTCACCTCAAAGTAAAGAATGCCTAAGATACAAGAGCCACCCACTGAATAGGAGAAACTATTCACCCAATACCAATCAGATAAGGGGCTAATATCCAAAATGTAAAAGGCACTGACAGAAATTTACAAGAAAAAAATCATCTAATCCCGTCAAAAATAAGGAGAAGACATGAGCAGACACTTTGATAAAGACGAGATACAAATGGCCAAAAAGCACATGAAAAAATGCCCCTCATCACTAATCATCAGGAGATGCAAATCAAAACAACTATGAGGTACCATCTCATGCCACAGAGATTGGCGCACATCACAAAGAATGAGAACAAGCAGTGCTGGTGGGGATGTGGAGAGAAAGGAACTCTTATTCACTGCTGGAAGAAAGCCATCTAGTTCAACCTTTATGGAAAGCGACATGGAAATTCCTCCCCAAACTGGAAATTGAGCTTCCATTCCATCCAGCTATAGTACTATTCCTAGGGATATGCCCTAGGAAAACAAAAATACAATATAAAAATCTCTTCCTCACACCTATATATTCATTGCAATGCTATTTACAACAGCCAGATCTGGAAACAACCAAGATGCGTTTCAAGATGAATGTCTAACGTGGTACATATACACAACGGAATATTATGCAGTCATCAGGAGAGATGAAGTCATGATATTTTCCTATACATGGATGTACATGGAATCTATTATAATGAGTGAAATAAGTCAGAGGGAGAGAGATAGATGCAGAATAGTCTCATTCATCTATGGGTTTATAGAAAAATAAAAGACACTTTTGAGACAAAAGAGAGGAGGGCTGGAAGTTCCAGCTCACAACATGAAGCTCACCACAAAGCATGGTGAGTGCAGTTAGAGAAAAAAACTACACTGAGAACTATTATAACAATGTGAATGAATGAGGGAAGTAGAAAGCCTGTCTAGAGTAGAGGCAGTGGTGGAGTGGGGAGGAGGGAGATTTGGGACATTGGTGATGAGAATTTTGCACTGGTGAAGGGGGTTTTCTTTACATGACTGAAACCGAAATGCAATCACATTGTAATCAAGGTGTTTAAATAAAGATATTAATTTTCAAAAAAAAGCATAAAAGGTCTAAGAAATGTGCAGAGTTTTTCTTCAGAAAGAATTGAGGAGCTAGAAAGCTAATCAAAGTTCTGCCCCTATGCTATCAGTTATCTCCCAAGACTTACACAATGTTTATCAAGGAAGTAATTTAGATTTGTTAATTAAGGGGCATAGTTCATAAAACAAGATATTCATGCTATAAATTTAGTTAAATAATTATATTTGTATACATGTTCTAGAAAATACGCAATGCTTTTCCAGAGGAATTATAAATCTGCAATTCCATATTTAGTAAAATAAGTTTCTGAGATGGAAAAATCAATAGAAGAAAAACTTTGAATTTTGAACCTTAAGTAGTTTGACAATAGATATTTCTCTGAATTCAAGGAAAATCATAAAGACAAGAGTATTCATATGTCAAGAATGAAAATATTAGGTAGAATACAAATATGAATAAATAAAACATTTTATTGCTTTGGTTTTCTAAATCATGTGTTACTTTTAAAGAAAATATTCTAATAGTTTATGGTGTAATCACAAGCATATTTGGGGGAAAATATATAAACCAAAAAAGCAACATGTTATTTGTATTTGACTTAACACTTATTACTGTTGAAAGAAAGAAGGGAATTGTGATTTTTTAGTTCTCTTTTTAAGTAGAAATAGAAAATGTGAATATAGTTATTATATTACATACCACATTAATTTAAGATATTGTTAAATTATCTAGTAATATAATTATAGTTTTTAAAAGTCAAATAGTGATTATTTAGGAATACAATGTCTCAACCAAATAACTCAGCTGAACAAGCCTGCTATTATAGTACAAAAGCAGTGACAAGTAATATACAAATGAACGGGAATAGATATAATCCAGTAAAAAAAATGCAAAACAGGTTGTATGTGGTTATGTAGCTGATCTGTACTTTGCCAGTTTCTACTCTGGAACCAATGACAATATACAGTTCTTGAGTACTGAGATAAAAGTAAGGCAAATAGAATTTAAAGTAGACTAGAGGTATAGATTATAGGTAAAAATATAGAAGGCATGGAAGGGAAAGGAGGATAAAACATGCTATCAATGACATTTTATTTTTCTAAAAACGCTAAACTATAAAACTTAATCCCACATAAAGCTTCCTGTCTGTACTTTATTTATTTTTTATTTTTACTACTTTAATTGCAGAGTGTGGATAATGAAAACAAAGCATAACAGGGATCTTATTATAGGGATCTTCATTTTGTCTATTCACATCTTGTGATATATAACTGTCTCTATTTGATAAATTGGCCTAACTACAAATATTTATTCAGGTGGATTAGCAACAACAATTTACTAAGACCAACTCTGCAGGTTTTGCATTATTGACAGATAATTTCTGATTTAGATTACATGATTAGAACTTAAATCCCTGTGTCATTAAAAAAACCTTAGAAATAGCTTTGCATAGCTTATCCTTATTGCATAACTTATCCTTTAATTATTAAAAAGATAAGTGATGCTCTAAATTCATTTTAAATCTTAGTTAGGATTCTATACACAGTGAGAATTCCTAATAAAATATAGGACCACAGTTAAATATTAATTTTAGGAAAGCAGTAATATTTTCTATATAGATTGCAAACAATGCATCAGATCTACATATATATTTTAGAAACTCATGGTTTTCTGAAATTCAAACAACTGTAATTTTATATTCTAAATTCTATAGCAGTGGTTTACATAAAACTCTTCTAGATATAAGCATATAGTTATATAACTAAATAGTGTAAGCACAATAGCCCTTTCCCAATAATACATCATTTTCTTTCTTCTACATCCCTCTTTACTCAAATATCTCCCTTGAAAGGAAATTCAGATCACTTACAAGAAATCCTCTAACAAAGTGATTGTAAAAATTATACTTTATATTGTTTGGTTTCTGAAATTGAGTGAGTTCATATAATCTCTATTTCAAAAAAAACTCCAAGGATGATTTTTTAATGCAAAGGTAGCATTGAGAGTGATTATATTAAATAACTGCAACAGTGTCTTTGAAATTCAATGAAATTTCAAGGAGAGAAAGGTTAATGATAAACCCAAGGCCTAAGTAAAAATACCTTTGAATTTGATAGTGATAAAATGAGGAGGGGTGAGGCCAAATTAGCAGATGCCTAGACTGTGATTCTACTTGTCACATCAGTTGAGACTATTCAAAGCAGGTTTCTCTGCCCTGACAGCTGGAAGATGGCTTTTAGCATCTCCAGCTGTGAGTGCAAATGGACTGACTTCAGTTTGGCAGGCTGCTATGGACCTCCATTATACATCTAATCAATTTCTTGAATCATAAAACCATTTAAACACTAAACAATTGTGTAGCTTTTCTCCCAGAAATGAATCCAAAATCCTGTAATCATTTAAGAAAAGAATCCAAGATATACCAGGCCTTACTGAGAGCTAAATTGCTGGCTAAGACAGAATTGGAAAGCAATACTTGAGCATTCTTAATTGCCTACCTAGTAAAATTTATTTGATGCAATTTATGTCATGATCACAGTCTGAAAAATTATTTCTGAAGCCCTTATGATGAACAGTTGAGGCAACTTAAATAATAATAATAATAATAATAATAATAATAATAATAATAGAGATTTTTAAGAAGCCCTTTTCGAGAAAGCATTAGCCATAAACCTGGGTACTCATGAATATATCTAAGTCATTGAGTTTACATTCACCATACCCCAGAATTATTTTTTACCTTTGATATTGTAGATAGTATAAATAAAATACACTGTAATGGAAAAAAATTAGTAAAGAAGCTCAATTTTTCCATGAGAAAGCCAAATGTTCTGTAAAACTTTTCTCCTTGCAGAGTATAGGTTTAAAATTTATATTAGAGAGTTAAGTAAGCAGAAAGTAGGGCATTTTGCCTTGCACGCAGCAGATCCAGGTTTGATCTCCTGTATCCTTTATGGTCTCCTAATAACCACCAGGAATAATCTCTAAGTGCAGAGTCAGGACTAGCCCTTGAGCCCTGCTGGGTGTGACCAAAAACCAAAAATGAAAATATTTATTTTAGTTTGTTTTCATGACAAACAGTATATATTATTTCTATTTTAACCTTGTTTACTTTGAGTCTTGATTCTGTGAAATTCATTTAAACATATTGTCATAGAGCCTAGACAATATGTTTTAGTGTTTGAGATGCCATTTCTTTGCCTCACAAATAAATAAAAAATGTTGGCTGTTTCTACAGATAACATAAATACATTAATTTTTTTAATGTTTAGCATTTATTTTTGTTAGATGAGAAAATAATTTAAATATATTAGTGTAATTTAATTATTAGTAATGTAATAATTAATAATAATAATTTGAAGATATTAGCTATATAAACTGCTTTTGACAGTATCTTGCAAATAGAAAAATAATGACTGAAACTGTATGGGATTTTTTAAATATATATTTTGTGGGTTTTTTTGTATTTCTTTTGTTAAAAAACTTTATTGATTGAAATATTGGTTTTCGGGCCACACCCAGTGGTGCTCAGGGGTCACTCCTGGCTCTGCACTCAGAAATTACTCATGACAGGCTGGGGAACCATATGGGATGCCAGAGTCGACCCAGGTCCTTCCTGGTCAGCCGCATGCAAGGCAAATGCCCCTACCGCTGTGCTATCTCTCCAGCCCCTAATATATATTTTGAAAGCAAAGTAGCATTAATACTGATATGTTAATTAATCATATTTTAAAGAGTTAAACTCAATATCATTTGTTTCACTGTAGCAAACTCATCCTGCTAGGTTTTTAAGATTTTTTACTTTGTATTTAATAATATAGCACAGCACTACTATAGTCATGTAATTGTATCTACATGGATATAAAATGAGGTGGTTTCTTCTCTCCCTTTAAATATGAAACATTTATTGCAATCTCCTGATAGGATTTTGTCTCTAGTTATGTTATTCATAATGACTATGTCATTTTCTCTACTAGGAAAGAGGTCCTGACAACCTGTAAGTTTAATTAATGTTAGGTTGTACTGGAATCTAGGTAATTATTGAACAATCGTTAAATATGTGACTATCACAAAGCAGAAAACTTTCTCTTAAGTTCAAAGACATTTTCTTAAGTTTATCATTGTTTCTGGGATTAAAATTTATATATATTTCTTGCAAATCCTCTGAAACATTATTTTATTTAGCTCTAACCATGTGAAATACATATTATTGCTACCTCCATAGACAAATAAGAAATTTAAATAATTAAATCAAAAAAAATATCCAGTTTAAGCTTCCTCATGACATCAGTGCAAAATGTATTAAAATTCCCTGACAAGAAATAATAATAATTTAATAATCCTGAAATGTGAATAGAGGCATGATGAAAGAATGAAAAGGCAGTTGTTCCATGATGTCAACTTTACTATAAAATAAATATTATGATAAACAATAAAAGCAGATGAGAACCGCTTAAATTTACAAAATTCTATACTATTATAGTATATTCATATCAATATTATAGCATATCAAATTACATATTTATTATTTGCATGTATTAAAATTTGGATCCCCCAAACTATAGCTTGAGACCTAAAATACAGGTCAATAGCTTTATTGAATGAAGCCTTATTTGAATTAAAATTTGTTATTTAAAAGAAAAACAATACTAGCGTGGACTCTAATCTAGAAATTGGATTCTTAATAAGAAAAAAAAAGTGAAGAGAGACTTAATATGAAGAAACATTAGGGAGAAAGTCATATGATGGTGAAGACAGAGCATGGCATTATGCTGCCATGACAATTTACTCATGAACTACAGAAGTTGTAAGAAGAAATAAGGATCCTTGATCCTGTTCTGGACCTTTTATAAGGAGTCTGGCTTTCCCAGAACCTTAAGTTTGAAAGTCCTTTCTATGAAATAGAGACAATACATTTCCACTCCCCTACTTTCCTACACTGAAATGTTTGCACCTGGCCACCCTGATACTCCTGAGGGGTCATATGACCTCAGTTCTGTATTCATACCTTCTGGTTGTAGTGCTTGTCAGGGCTTGTTGTAAGGTTCACAAATATATTGCCACTTTCTAATTGTGATACTCCTATGACTTTTTTAAGTAGTAGTTGTCTCTGTAGTACTTACCCATTTAATTGGGGGTGTTTGGGCGATAAAAATTACATGACCTCATGTTTGTAAGACAGACTGACCAAGCCATTGAACTTTCTTGCAGATCTTAGTTTATGGTGTTCTTGAGCTGCCAAAAGTGTAGCAAGCTGCGAAAGCAGTCTAAAAAGCAAAAGTAGGTGCAAATATTATGAAGTGAATAGCAAGCTCTATTATAAAGGATACATTTGAAACAATATATATTTGAATATATATAAAAGAATATATGTATATATAGAAGAATATATATATATATAGGTTGCAGCATTTAGCTTTCTTTATTGACCCCTTCAGAAGTAAGTTAGACCATATATATCTAAAAGTATTATTATAAAGAATGAGTTAATTTTAAAATAATGACATAATTAAATGCTATAATTAATGTTAAATTAATGGTTACTGCTGTTAATAATTTTTCTGATGTTTAAATAACTTGTTTTTGTTTGGTATGACAGTCCATTGATAATTCTGAGAAAAGTTTCAAGAGAAAATTCAGAAAAATCAAGAAAATGAAGAACCAGTTGTTCTTTATTATCTGGGAGCTAAAAATTAATCCTCTTTTCCCCATCTAAAGTCCCAGTCAAACCACTTATGGAAGAATTGTTCCTTTCTAAAGAAAAAGAAACCTCAATTGAAGTTTTCATATAAATTATTAAGGCTACCTTGTCTTTATTTTGCAAGAAATCATCAAGATCTATTTTTAAAAAAAGTTTTTTGGTATGCATCTAATTTGCCATCTCGTTAAAATGAAAGCAAATTTACACGGAATATTCTGACTGTGTTGGGATTTTATGTGTTTTTAATTACTATATTTGGACCACTGTTCATAATAATGTTTTATGCATGCAACATTCAAATATCATAGTCTCCACCACAGTGTGAGCTTCTATCCAAAATGGTCTCATCCTCTGTTTGCCATCTTTGACCTTCTGCACTTGTTAAGCTCAGTCCTCTAGAACAGTTCTCAGGTTTATCGTCTTTGACTATCTGCCATTTCTTGTTTCATCATACCCCACACTTAAGAGAGATCATTCTTTATTTCTTTCTCTCATTTTGATTGATTTCTTTCAACATTACACCCTCTAATTTTTTCCACATGATATCAAATTGCACTAGTTAATTTTTATTTAATAGATGAATAGAATTCCACTAGTGAATTCTTATTTAATAGATGAATAGAATTCCACATGTATATATATGCCATTTTTTAAAACATTTATTCTTGAACAATCAGGCTATTGTGAATAGTGCTGGAATTAATACAGGAGTACAAATATCTTCGCAAAATACTGTTGTAGGGCTCTTAGTCAATTCAAAGAAATGAAATTTCTTGATTATATGGATATTATATATATATATATATTTGGAAACTTTTTGACAAATGTTATATTGTTTTCAAAGAGGTTGAGCTAGTTTAGTGGTTGAACCAGTTAAGTTTTTCATGTTATTTTCTTCTTACGTATAAAACCTTTCATTTTCTAGTATACTACTATCACCCCAGTTCCTGTCTCAAAATTTAACCTCTTATATATAAATTTTATTCTCATTGATCTGGCTCAATGCTTCAAGTACAGCATATTAAAATACCTTTACTTTTGTCTCAGTATGTTTTTAGCTACAAATTTTGCTATGATCATTGCTTCTTGGTTGCCTTGCAATTTCTAATATGTAACTAATTACTTCCCAGTACTCAAATAACTCAAATATTCAATTGGATTATATTTATCTGTCATATTTGGTATGTGTGTATTTTTATCATTAAACAGAGCTTTTTTTAAACAAATATCATGTATTTTAAAGACATCGACAGAAGTTTAAATGCTACTTTGTTTGAATATGTAGGACAGAAGAACTAACAGTTCTAAGATTCTTGCTTAGGAAATTCCTAGAGGAAATTAAGAGAAGCCTAGGAGACATTTAAAAGACAATATTTATCATAGACTCCTTTATGCACTTGAAATTATATTAGCTCTTATAATTTAACCTAAACTTATAAAACATAACATTAACACTTTTGTTAATGTCAGCCAAGATTACGACCTCCAAGATAAGAATCAACTAAATCCAATATACGGTCACATAAACACTTTTCTTATTTAGAGAAAACTTTTTATAATTTAGATGACATGGTAATAATTGATAGCACAGAAAGATAGTGCAGAGAGCAAGTTACAGCTTGCCTGCATACAGTTAATCCAGGTTCAATCCCTGGAATCCGATAAGGTTTACTGATTCTTCCCAGGAGTGATTCCTGAGTACAGAACTAAAATAAAAAAATAAACAAAAATTAAATAAAGCCAAATCTTACTTCAATATTGTTCACTATAGAAATTTCTATAATAATGCATACAGCCCAGGCTATTTTGCCCTTCTATACTGATGAACACTGCTTACTTTTTGTGTTGACTATATGCTTTATATTACTTTCTTTATCTTCTCATTAATGATAATCTTTTTCTCATTATTTTCTAATTATTACTGCCAAAAGGCTCACTTTTTTACATTATATTGTTTGAATTATTTTTGATTCATCATTGTAATAATTCTATGTTTTACCAAATCTTTGAAAATGATTTTAATGTAGAATTGTTTATTCCATATAGATACACATTATTTCTTTCCTTTTCTAATTGAAAAACAAATCAAGGACCTTATACTATGAAGCTAAGACTTTTATAATATGTTCTAGCAATCACGAAATGTCCACAATGTTAAATGTTGTCAGAGTTACTACTTCATTGTGGTCCTGGGAATTAAACACATGTCCTTTTACATTTGAGGCTTTTGCTTTATCACTGAGATACAGTATAGAACCCTTGACTAATATATTTTAATGAGATATAGTAGAAACCATTTGTGTTTCATTAATCTTTTGATTCTACAATGATAACATTATTTTTACAGGATCCCTATGATACAATATTGTTCATTTACCTTAGTTGAGGATGAAAGAAATTAGTTTAATTTTTTTGTTTGTTTTTGGTTTTTGGGTCACACATGGCAGTGCTCAGGGGTTCCTCCCGGCTCTACACTCAGAAATCGCTCCTGGCAGGTACGGGGGACCATATGGGATGCTGGGATTATAACCACCATCCTTGTGCATGCAAGGCAAATGTCTTACCTCCAAGCCATCTCTTTGGCCCCAAAAGAAATTAGTTTAATAGGTTCTCTTTGCTTCTTATGTTATACTTTTTACTCCAGATGTTTGCAATCATATGGAAGGTGTTTTTTTTTTTTTGTATTTAAATTTCAGAAATAAGGTTTGATATTTGTAAGACTATCAGTAAATATGTTGGTATAACCATTTGCTACAGTGGTTACTGGAGTTTTGTAGAATTGCTGTTATTAATTGACCCTTGAATAAGAGGCTAATGGTGATACACTGAATTTTTATCCAGAGATACTCTACATTCAAATTTCACATTCTATTTTATCAATTATAGAGGCCCCGGGGATTCCATTTATTTGGGTAGACTTATTTCTCAGTTTATAGCCACCTGCAAAAGTTTCTTAATTTTTTTAATGGAAAATCTAAGGAAAGCATACTTTCCATGCATTTACAGTCATCCACTTAGCATACTATTCAATTTACAAGCATAGAAATTCTGATTGAAAAAATTTTGACATGTGTAGGAAGTAAAGCAAATTGCTGTGATATTTTTTATTGAGGCACAACACTCAATCTCATGATCATCATTTCTGGCTTTAGATAGTAAACAACCACCTACTATTTTTGTTTGTTTGTTTGTTTAGTTTTTGGCCATACCCAGTGTTGTAAAAAAGTTACTACTGGCTCTACACTCAGGAATCACTCCTAATTTTGTTTGGGGGACCAAGTATATGGGATGCCAATGACCAAATCTAGGTTAGCAGCATGCAAAACAAATACCTTACCTACTTACTATTGCTTCAGCCCAAAATTTTTAAATTTTAGTGTAAATTTTAGTATAAACTAAATGGTTGTTTTCCCTAAAAGATCTTGTCCAAATTTTTTTTAAAACTTCACAGTCACTCTGGAAAGAATCTTAAATGTCTCTAGTCATTTTCATTTTTATTTTTAACTTATGTATTATAATTTTTAAATTTTTTTCTTTTTGGTTTTTGAACCACACCCAATAATGCTCAGGGGTTACTCCCGGTTATGTGCTCAGAAATCTCTCATAATTTGAGGGACCATATGGGACACAGGGGGATCAAATTGAGGTCTGTTGTTGGTCAGCCACATGCACACAAACACCTACCACTGAGCCACTGCTCCAGCACCAACTTATGTATTTTATTATTTTTTCTCGTTTTGTTTCACTATGATTTTCAGTACTGTTAGTAATGGAGCTTCTTATATATATATATATATATATATATATATATATATATATATATATATATATATATATATATATATTGTTATAATATATTGCCACCTGAGAATATCAACTTCCTCCACAAAACTCCTTTTAACCTGTACATTCCACCCTGTTCCCCTCAGTTCTCTATACCAACTGTCCAGTTCTGTTCTCTTAGGCTATTGTTTGTCTTCTACATATCGAAGAGATCATTCTGATTTGTCTCTCTTCTTCTGACTAACTTAAAACAATACTCTCTAATTCTATCTATTTAGTATAAATTGCATAATTTCCTTTTTTATTATTATCACCAAGTGGTATTTTATTTTGTATATGTGTATTTTGTATATGTGCCATAATTTCTAAATCCACATATCTTTTTTTGGACACTTAAGGTATATTCAGAAGTTGGCTGTTGTGAATACTGTAGTAATTGAAGATTTGTGTACACAAAATGTCTTTTTAAAATAGTTTTTCGGGCCCCTTTATTTAGATTCAAGAAGTAAAATGAGGGGCCAGTGAGGTGGCGATAGAGGTAAGGTGTCTGCCTTGCAAGCGGCAGCCAAGGAAGGACCGAGGTTCAATCCCCCATCGAAGTCCCATATGGTCCCCCCAAGCCAGGGGCAATTTCTGAGCTCTTAGCCAGGAGTAACTCCTGAGCATCAAATGAGTGTGGCTGAAAAAACCAAAAACAAACAAACAAAAAGAAGTAAAATGACTGGGACATATAGAATTTTTTTAGATTTTTTTTTTTTTTTTTGCAGGCTACACTTTGATGTTCTCAGGAACTCTTCTTGAACTAGAAGTAACCCCTAGTGATGTTTAAGGGACCAAATTTGTTGCCAGTTTAAACCAGTTTGGAAAGATAAAAGAAAAATCCTTAACCCCTATATTTGCACTCTGGATCCTGAATTTTTCTAGCTTTTATTTTGTTTGTTTGTTTACATGTTTTCATTTTTGTACTACACCCAGAAGTACTCAGGGATTACTTTTGGCTCTACACTTAAAAAAAAATTCTGGTGGGCTCAGGACGACGTCGTGGGTTAAGTCGTAGCTAGGTCAACAGCTTACAAATAAAGTGACTTACCTTAAATATTATCTCTCCAGCCCTAAATTTTTCGATTTCTTAAAGGATAAAGAAAAATTCTTCAGGTACAAAGATAACTTTCAAATTGAAAACAAGGGTGGCCAAAGCACTTGAACAAACAATCATTAATTCAATTTTTGTAGAGACTAGGGAAAAGTGTCAGAATGATGGATGAAAATTCTGAAGATGAAGGTTATATCCACATTGATATAAAAAATACCTGGATAGTAGCCAACAACTTCAAGGTGATAGTCAATGCAATTATTAGAAATTTTGTTTTCTGTACTAAAATTTAGTCAAGTTTTGGTAAAAATAAAATTTTGTTTTTAATTAAAAGTTTAAATTTTAGCATGTATCTCAATTATAGACCAAAAATTCTCTAGCCAACCTCGAATTTGATTTTATTCTTATATGGTACATATTTTACTTGAGAATTCAAATGTGCTAAAAATAAAAGTAATGATTATAAAAGATTTTAGTTTATGATAGCTTATTATATATATACAAATAGTTGTCAGTGTATTTTAGACATACCAAAAATTAACTCAGAACTGATGTTTCACCATATTTTACTCTTGTAAAATTTAGAAATTCATAAATATTCCATATTATTTAATTTTGTACTTTTTGTATTTTTAATCTACTCAACTTACTTTCCATACTACTTGAAGAAATTTGCTTTCTCCCTTTTCTAAGTGCAAATAAGAATATTTACTAATCTGCAATGATAAAAGTCAAAATGCTTCATGCACAATCTAACCCTGAAAGCTCTATTTAGCATAGTTTACCTGTACCACTGGTGAAGTACCTAGAAATTTGAAAACCATTCCCCGCCATGTGCCTGTCTAATTTTTTAAACCTCTCTACCCATCCCTTAAGGGTCAATGCTTTAACTCCAAACTATGCATAGATCTCCAATGTCTGTCTATTAGTGGGTGTGAGTTTCTTGTGTAGGACTTCTCTATGTTTATCTAATCTGTATTGTACATAATCCCTGCCTATATTGTATATACTCCCTGTTATATATTATCCCCCCTCCTCTATTTGTCATCTATCCTCTCACCCCCTCGACTCTGATTTGTTATCTCTCCTTATTTAATCCTCTTTCCCCTCAGTTCTTAATTCCTTAGGAACCAAGACCTTCCTCCTGCCCCAGCAAGCTGCTACTTGGACCCCAAAGTAAAAGGACACGTTTTTTCTCTCTCAACTCTGCCCTGGCAAGCCATAGGGCATTTGCCTTGCATGCATTGACCTAAGACGGAATGTGGTTCGATCCCCCAGCATCCCGTATGGTCCCCAAGCCAGGAACAATTTTATCCCCTGAGCGTCACCAGGTGTGCCTCCCCCAAATAAAAATAAATAAATAAGAAAGAAACTGAAATCTCTGTTCTTAGTGATTACCTCACCTCACTGTGGACTATTGCTACCGAATTGAACTCCAGAGGGACCCTCAGCTTGAGAACACTCTCTGATTCTTGGCTGCTACAAACCACTTCTCACACTCCACAGACCATGATGTGGGATGAAAATAGGCCCTGGATTTTATCCCTCCCTCAGACTATCTCAAAAGACTTAAAGAATATATCTATATATACTGTGTATGTTTCAGTATACGCATTTCTTTAATACTTATAAATCTTAGTGTTTAATACCATTTGTAGAGGTAGCCCCTCCATCTCCCTGACCCATTTTGGGGGGATCTTTTTAGTAGGAAATTCTAGTAGAAAAGTATTGCTTGGGATATGAGCTCAGGTCAAAACCAGGACATAGAGACTATTATTGCTTGTTAATTTTAACCCCAATTGTGCCAGTAATATGAAATTGTTCATTTTTGCATAGACACACTAAAATGGAAAAGTTTTATGTATAAAAAGAAATTCTTACATTTTAGGGATAAAAACTCATAAATTTTATAGTACAGTGGGACCTTCCATGCTGAACCCATTTGTCATGGGGACTTGACTTAGGTCTCAATCAGACATTGACCTTCTAACTGAGCCAACCTTAGAAATGGAACAGTTTATGGCACCAGCACCAGGAAACAAACTCTTTCCCGGGGAGGCCCTAATACTACACTGGTATCAACTTGCTCCAGGATAGGTTCATATGACTTTTAATGCCAAGAAAACAGCAACAAGTTGATCTAAGGGCAGGTTGTACTACCTCATCACGTAATGGAGAGATAAAATCAGAAGATGCTTCGTCCTAGAATCTGTGCAAAAAAACAAGATCTCTTATTACAGAAGACTGACTACAACAACTGTGACTGAGCAGAACTTTTACTGGAACCATAAAGAAAGACTTTGGGTTTGGACAACAAACTTACCTGAACTTGTAGTCAATCTTAAGACAGTTTGCTTCAGGGATGGAGACACTCTGATTCTCTTAGGCAAAGGAAATTTTCTTTTTAAGTTCTTCAATGTTAACTGTGCTTATGCAAAAACAAACAAACAAGCAAATAAGACTTGACACATCTGTCTCCCCCTTATGTTTTTCTTCTTTTAATTTTATTTCTATCATCTAGACAGGGAGGGGCTCCTGCCTTTTTTATATAACCTTAGAACTTGAATCATTTTCTTCTGCATCATATTTCTGTCTTTCTACAAATCGAGAAAAGGAAAATAAAAGTGCATGGGACCCAAGGGTCAGGAAGTTTCAGGAGCATTGAGTAGGAAATACTAAATACTCAAGCCAAAGTCAATGACAATAGAATCAAGTGACACAAATATAACAAGCTAAACACAAAATAGACCTGTTACACTAGTAGTCCAGGAGGCTAAGGGTGAGGCATAGGATGCATGCTGGGAACTCTGGTGGAGGAAGGTCAACACTGGTGGTAGGAATGGCTCTGATTCACTGTTATTATATGCCTGAAATACAACTATGAAAGACTTGTAATTCACAATAGTCTCAATAAAATTAAATTTAAAAAATGCTTAATAAGTTAAAAAAGTTAATAATAACTTTTTAATAAAGTTAAAAAATGCCATAAGTTATTTATTTATTTTTGGTTTTGGGGCTATTCCCGGTGACACTTAGGGGTTACTCCTGGATATGCACTCAGAAATCGCTTCTAGCTTGGGGGGACCATATGGAATGCAGGGGGATGGAATTGCGGTCCATCCATGGTCAAACTGCAGATGCCTTACCACTTGCGCCACTGCTCTGGCCCCAAGACTTTATATTCTTAAGTGTGTGGACCCTGTAGGCTGGCAAAAGTCAACTTTCTCCTCTCAGTGCATTGATGACCAATGACGTTTCCCCCAGTTCATGACTAGGAAACAACAAGTCCCAGGTTGATGACCAAAGATAGTTTAATACTTTACAACAATACTTATATAAGACCAAAAGAGGAATTGGGCTATGTGAAGGGTAACAGGACATAGCCTTGGGGATAGGTGAGGCACTGGGGAGAAGTTCAGCATGAACAATGGGGCTAAGGAGTGAATTGAGCAAGACAGCCTTTGTGAGGGAGGAGGGCCGGCCCAAGGTCAAATCAAATTAGGAATCACTGATCATGGGAGGGAAGTCACCTGTCTTTTTGCTCTCCTTCGTGGTGTCTCTGAAGTTTTCAGCTGTAAGGAGAATCAATGGAACAAACAGCTCTACAGGGCTTAGATGTCCCAGGCCATTCAGAAATAGCATCCCAGAAGGCACCCAACATTTAAGAATCAAATATTACCTCTTTCTACTTAGCAAAGTCAGAAGGCCTAGAATGAGGGATGGCCTAGAAAAGAAGACACAGTAAAGGTTCTAAAAATACATATAGAAGTCACAGTTCACTAAGGTAGGTAAGAAACTCCTCATTAAAAAAATACTGTACAATATTTATTAAGATACAGTACTGTTAATGATGGTGTTGTTTATGTATTATTCTAACATCACATCCATGACACAATCACAGTACTTTCTTTCCTCTTCTAAGGTCCCAAAAATTTCTTCTTTTCAAAACCAAAACTCAATTCTTTTGACAAAATCTTCAGTTTTGTTGCTTTGGCAACTTGTTGTTCCCCTACTGTGTAACTATATAGTTTGATGTTGGAGAATATTATATATGTGTGTGTATATATTAGAAAGGACAATATATATAACAAAATTCTTGAAGAGCTTGGTCCTGTATAATCCCTTATAATCTCTCTTCCCTGTTCCTTGAGGAAATGTTTTTTTTTTCAATTTGTTTGATCTATCTTTTCTGCTTTTGTTTTATAGATAATTTCTTTATAAAAATTGTATCAATAACTATAGATAAAAATTGGCAGTGAGAATTTAAAAAACAAATGCAATAGGATGGCATCTACATGTCTGAAAGTAAATTCTTAACACATTCACCATCTTCATTCTTGTTTAAATCTGGCATTATAAGTAATTAACATAATTTTGAACTTTAGGGGTTTCAGAAGTCATGCTATTTTCTCAAGGTAACAATAGTTTTCAAAGTGTTTTTAATTAAAAAGAAAAAAGAAAAAGAAAGTGTGAAATATGAGGGGGAGAGTCAGAAACAGAGAGACAGACAGAGAAACAGAGAGAAAGAGAGAAATTAAATGTCTGCTCCAGAAATAGGGGGGAGTTGGAGGGAATCAGTGACATTGGTGGTGGCAAATATTCTGAGGTGAAGGGTAGTGAATCTTGTAAGACTGAAACTCAAACATGAACAACTATGTAATCATGGTGTTTAAATAAAAGAGGATAAAGTATATTTTTATGCAAGCAATGAATATATTAAAGGGAAGCAACTTATGAAACAACTATTAAACAGCCTTTGAAGAATAAAGAGTAACTTATTACATATATTTATTAATTTATTACATATATGATGTTTTTGAAATTTTAAATATATCTACATGATAAAGGAATTTATATATCTACAGGGAAGTCATATAGTAATTTCTTTTTTTTTTTGTTTTTTGGGGCCACACCCATTTGATGCTCAGGGGATACTCCTGGCTAAGTGCTCAGAAATTGCCCCTGGCTTGGGGGGACCATATAGGATGCCGGGGGATTGAACCGTGGTCCTTCCTTGGATAACGCTTACAAGGCATACACCTTACCTCTAGTGCCACCTCACACGACCCCCATATAGTAATTTCTAACTTTCATAATGTGTTTCTAGCCATTGTATGTATTTGGGGGAAGATAAATACTCTATTTTTCAAAAATTCTGTCAAGTATAACATTGATTTCATCTATTGCATGCATCTTTGTTATTAAGTGCTTTAAAAATACATTTTCAAATTGAAATAAAAAATTTTATTTAAAGTATTTGGTTCTTGATGTTTGATATAGTTAGAACAAAATTCTATTTGGATTTGTCAGGTTCAAGGTTATTTTCTAACTAGTATGGCAAAATGGCAAAGTCATCATGTCATATGACATCAAAGTGAGAAAAATAACTATTGTTTGCCATTGTGTTTGGTACCACCTTCTAGGTCTCACCTTGTCTCTGTTTTTGTCTTTTACACTCTCCTAAGGTTGACAACTGCTTATGCAACTGCCCTCTCAGAAACTTTGGTAAATATCATTGAGAAACTTTTCTTGCACTGAGAAAACTATGTTGGGTGACTGCCTAGCTAGTTTCATTATTATGCATTTGCATTGCCCTCCTGTGACAGACAGCAGAGAAAATACAGAGACAGGAGGCTGGGGAATTAAATTATGTGAATTTTCCTCTGGTGACAAGGTGATGAATCAACCACACTGGTCTCTAAATATCTATTTTTATTTCTCATTCCAGGAATTTCCCTAGTAGGTAGGCAAACAATCAGAGAATCTAAAAAATTAATTCACACGGAGGTCAGTTGACAATATTTTGCAAAGTGAGTTGAAGTTAACCTTGACTCCTGAATAATGATACATTTTAAAGAAAGAAAAAACAAGTGTTGAACTATTTATCATGAATTTTTGTTCGAATTAGAATTCAGTAGTAAGTAGATACGTAAGTGAACCTAGAAATGCTTTATTATAGAAAAGGAATATATTAGAAGTTTTAGCAATTTTGTTTTCTTCCTTGTCTAATATATTTTATTGAAAACAAGCATGATAAAGAATTTAGTCCTTGAGCTTGAACTTCTTCCAGTAAAACACAAAAATACATGTAATGTTGAAGACCTAACATTTATTATTGCTTATTCAGTGTATTTAGGTATAAATTTATATGTCTATATGAGGCCGAAGCAGTGACACAAAGGGTGAGGTGTCTGCCTAAGACATATTATGGTTCGATCCCCGGCATTCCATATGGTCCCCCAAGTCAGGAGCGATTTCTGAGAGTATAGCCAGGAGTAATCCCTGAGCGTCACTGGGTGTGGCTAAAAAACAAACAAGCAAAATGTTAAATGCCTATAATTATTTTATTTTTATTTTTCATTAATATTACCAGCAATATATTATATTTAGAGTAGAACTCATGATTAAAAATAAGAAATATAAATAATATAAATAAATAATATAAATAGATCAAAACAAAACATCTGAGAGTCCTAAGATCTCTATGTTCTAACCACTAAATTTTAGTGATAGGATAACAAATTATTAAACATTTTATATGTTTTCAGAATTAACCATGAAAATTAAAAACAAAGACCAAATAATTAGTTATGTCTTTCTTTTTGTATATATCTCTTCTTCATTAGGCTACTTCATTATATTCTGTATAATTAAAAGTTCCCTACAGCTTGTAGTTGATGAGATCTGCCCTTTTCTATTCCCTATGTAAAGCTAGGGTAAATAATTCCAATTTTATTCCTTTCACATACTTTATAAGAATGAATGACTTAATTTGCCATGTTAACTGATCTCAATTTGTTCTATAGAGTCAAGAATTATTTAATTATTATTACAATGAATTAGAACAAAATTATTTCTGGTTTAATTTGTTAAGAATTCTGGAATATTTACTTTTAAAAAAAAGTTTCATATTATAAATGGTCCCTTGTAACATTTATTTGAGACCAATAGTTGTATTTTAGGGTACAATAGACTTTTGACATTACATATGTGTTTGCCAATTTATTTCATTTATACATGAATCAAGGTTTCCGATTTTCCATGCATATTCATAGATTCAGTATAGTGCTGGTATACTATGTATATTCAATAATTACCTTTTGAATTTTATCAGTAAACATATTTCTGTTATTAAATTCTGAAAATTTATATTTTCAACTGACATCTGTAATATATTGCGTTAAATTTTGTTTTGTACTTGAATTGGTGAGTTGCTCATTTCGTTTTGTTTTATTTTTGAAGGAATTTCAGGGGTCCCATAAAAAGTGCTCTGATAAGTATGATACAAGAAATAAACCTTGTCCTTAATTCAACTCTCAAAAAAAGAAAATGTACTATATTTGTGTTTTTGTCCAAGGGCAATACGCATATCGGGAACAAATTTTCATCATTCTCTAGTCATTCCATTCTCTAGTCACTCCTTTTTGTTCTAGGAGACAACAGAATTAAGCTGTAGAACTCTGTCCAATCATAGATTTTATATATATATATATATATACACACATATATATACATATATATGAGAGTGTTCAATAAAATAGGGAAACGTATAGACACAAAATTTAGTAAGAATAAAGTTTTAATATTTAAATAGAAAATATTAATATTAATAGGTCTATAATAGGATAATTATCCAAAAAGAGAATCTTAGTTTAATGTCAGAAAATATTATATGATAAATGCTGCTGACATATTTGCATTAATAATAATAATAAATAAATATTATATTTACTTTTCAATCCCTTGAAAAATTTAATTTATTTGTACAATGAATTTGGAATTTCACAGAACCAAATTTCAAAACACAGGTCATATATGCATCTGGTGTTTGAACTTTAACACTGATATATCTACATAATTTGACAGCTATTCCCATGACTTGGGCCCATAATTTGAGACTTCTTCAAAAAACAAACTTGAGGGCCAGTATAAATTGTAAACATTTACCTTACATGCTACAAACTCTGATTCAAGCCATAGCACTGACAGCATATATGGGTGTCTAAATTCAGCGAGGAATGCTTCTGAGGGCTGTAAGAAGTAATCACTGAGGGGCCGGAGAGATTGCACAGTGGTGGGGTGTTTGCCTTGCACGTGGCCAACCCAGGATGTACCTGGGTTCGATTCCCATATGATCCCCGAAGTGTGCCAGGAGGAATTTCTGAGCGCAGAACTAGGAGTAACCCCTGAACACTGCCAGGTGTGCCCCCCTCCCCCCAAAAAAGAATTTTTGAAATTTGAAATAACTAATACAAGATATAATATATAAATAATATAATATATATTATATAATATATAAATAATATAATATAATATAAATATTATAAATAATATAAATTTACTTTAGTTAGAAAGGTAAAGGTTAATTTTTAAAATCTTGCAAAATTATGGCTTTTAAAGAAAGAGTTCAATCTTTTCCTCCACTTTCTCCTCTACCTCCTCTCATCATCATCCTCCTCCCCTTTATTCTCCTCCATATCCTCTCCTCCTTTGCTTCCTCCTCCTCCTCCTCCTCCTCCCTTTATAATAGCTGGTGATGCTCAGACTCCTGGCTTAAATTTAGGGATCACTCCCAGCAATACTCAGGGGACTATATGCATAAATCAGGGGAACAGTGCCATAAATCATACCTGAATTGTCCATATGAAAGGCAAGGTCATATCCACTGCACTATCTCTCTAACTCCAGAAGGGAGATGCTCTTTATCATTATACAACTTTTATGATGAACTCTAGTCTCTATCATGTATATAATTCTAAATCTCATTAAAATAGAAACTAATTTTACATGAGAGATGTTTAACTATTTGCTTACTTTAAGTGACCAGAGTTTAATCCCTGGTTCCATGAGCACCAACATGAGTGAATCCGGAGCACAAAATCAGGATAAGTCCTGAGTACAGCTAATGGTCGCTCAGGAAAAAGACAAAAAAATTAATTCTATGTAATTCTGCTTACCTTGCATATTTTTTCCCAAGTTTTGCCTTTCCTGAGTAAATGTTTTTTTATCTTATCTGTTTTTTAATGGGCCTCTCATCCATCTTAATACTTAAAAGTTACTTATTTTTCCTGCAACATGTTGTACCTAAAATATTTAGAAATAGTATTTATGATTATATAGTTCATTCTGATATTGCTAGGAATGATACTCTTTTTAGTTTTCTAAACATCAGGAAAAGCAGAATTTTGTGAAAAACTTACAATAAAGAAAAATATATCTTTTTAGGATCCCATTGAATAAAATGTGCCATTAGTCACACATAGTGATTTTCCAATGAGCCCATTTGTCAGTTCTTCCTGATGTCACAAAATGCCTGCAAGATTTTCTTGAATTATGTGATTTTCTTTTACTTGTAAGCTATGATTTAAATTCAACACTTACGGAAATACAATTAGTACTGTTGTCATTTTTATGGGCGAAGAAACAGCTTTAAAATCACAAAGCTACTCTTTTTGATTTGAATTATTTTTTGTTTCTTTTATTTTTGTTTTCTTCATTTTTGTTTTTTACCAAGTGCTGATCAGGAAGTCTAGGGCCACTCCTGACAATGGCCCAGGATTCTCAAGTTCCTTCAAGGCTGCATCTGGTGATGCTCTGGAGAGTAGGTTGGTTCAATGCAAGGCATTTTCCTTAATCCTTGTAATATTACTCTGGCCCCTAAAGCTTATTGTTTGCTTGTTTTTAATCCTAACAGCTAGTCTGGTATTATACACACTTTATTACTTAATAAATTTTCTTTAAATATTCAAGTGACAAAAAGAAGGATGGTATGAAAATGCTTTCAACTTTAATGTGAAAGTTATTTGAATTAAAGAAAACTAGTAGGGGCCAGAGCAATAGCCCATCGGCAGAGTGTTTGCCTTGCACATGGCTGACACAGGAAGGACCTCGGTTCGATCCCCAGCGTCTCGTATGGTCTCCCAAGCCAGGTGCGATTAGCCAAGAGTAACCCTTAAGCGTCATTGGGTGTGGCCCCCCCCCCCCCCAAAAAAAAAAAGAATACTAATAAAAGAAGGTACCATTCCAGTTGAGGTTCAGTGAAATACTTTTGTAGGTTACTGTTTCTTAATCTTGATTTCAAAACAAAAACAATGAGAAAATTTGAAACTTACTTGGGGGGGCCTTATACAATATTTATTGTAATCTCTGGAGTGAATTTTAAAAATTGATAGTTTATGGAACCTCCTGAATGCTTTTGGTAAGGTTTGAGAACAGTGAGGTTGAAACCATTACATTTAAAGCATAGCTCCTCCTTATATCTAGGTTCCTGCCTTTATTTATTTTTTTGTAAAGTACTTTAAAATCAGAGAGCTTGTTTTAATCTTGCATTCTTGCTTCCAACTGCAGTCAGCCAGTGTATTTGCCACTACATTATAGAAAAGGCACATAACATAAAGTCTCTTTATCATGTTTGTATTCTAGGGGAACTTTACCCTCTACACTGACAGACAGAACCTGCATTTTAAAGGATCACATTTAATCACCCCCACTGTCACAGCTCAAAATATATGCTGGCTATTAAGTGGAGACTACTGCTGCCATGATACTAAGCAAATCATAAATTGTTTTTCTATATTCCATGATTATAGTAGATCTCTGTCTATGGACTTGCACCACTGAGAAAAGTGGGGACAATATATATTAGCTGTCTTAGTGCTAGTGAGAAATTGGCATGTATAATGTTATATACCTACACCATCTCAGGAAATCACTGAGACTGATGTTAAATGGAGACATGCAGTCAAGTAATTTATTTCTTAAAACAAGTAGGGCAAGAAAGAAGTCGTTTATTCTAACTGGACAGGTCTTATCACATGTGCTATCTAGGTTTGCATTTAGGAGTCTCTAAATTTCCAGATGGTGCTATATAGTATATAACATTTTCCACATTAAAAAAATGTATCTATCTACCACTATCTTACTGAGAAATAGAAAATGATATTTCTAGTATCTCTTCTAGTCTGTGAAAAAATTATGCTGGAATCTTGCATAAAATGACATATATATATTTTCTGACCATTATTTTACATATTATATGTGAAATACCATGGGCTAGCCCTCTGGGCATATTTAAATTTATTGAAAAGGTAGATACTTCTGTGGAGGCAGATTACTTAAGCAGATATGCACACTGAAGTGAGAAAACTCTCTTCCATCATCCTCTTTTCCATAGCTCACCTAAAGATGGGATGTTTGATCCCAAAGTATTTAGATTTAGATGTGGTTTTACCACGAAAGGCATTGTTCGGTACCTTCTCTACATGAAAACAAACATAAAACATTGCTTTGTGTTTCTGTAGTAACAGAAAATGAATAACAAACCACTGGTAGAATATTTCATTTATTGGTTTTCATGTATCGGTTTAAATATATCTAAGATGTAGTTTCCTGATTACCTATAACTCAAAGAAATATTGTATGAGGGCCTGGAGAGATAGCACAGCAGTGTTTGACTTGCAAGCAGCCAATCCAGGACCAAAGGTGGTTGGTTCGAATCCCGGTGTCCCATAGGGTCCCCCGTGCCTGCCAGGAGCTATTTCTGAGCAGACAGCCAGGAGTAACCCCTGAGCACCGCCGGGTGTGGCCCAAAAACCAAAAAAAAAAAAAAAGAGAGAAATATTGTATGAGCTGAACATTATTGTTTTTGTATTAGCACTCCCCTCCACCAATGAAATGGGAATACTTGTATTTCAGCTTTATTTAAGTACTACACTTAGCTGTCAGAATAATTTATTCACATATTTTAATGGTTTGGGAAGACATACAGTTTCTGATTCACCAGGTTCTTATAGCTACTTATATGATTCACTATACAACCTTTAATTCTTAATGCTTTTCCAAATTTTTTAAAATACAATATTTTGTTTTAATTAGTTCATCAGCAAGTTTTATACTATGGTAGTAATAAAGTTAATGGCATGGAACCATCTAAAGAGTGAATCACAAAGACAATGAGACTACATGGATCTGTAAATTAAAATTTTATAAAAATAAAAAAATATTCTTTTTAACTTTTTAATATTAAAAAATAAACTATTTAGCTGAATCACCATAAGATGCACAGTTACAAAATTATTCATAATTGAGTTTCAATTATGCAATGTCCAAACCCTTCAACAGTGAATATTTCTCACCACCAATGTCCCTTTACCTCCTGCTCTCCTCCATGCCTGCCTCTGATACACTTTTAGTCTCTCCTCTCTCTTTTTTCTTTTTTTTTCTTTAGGAAATTGTGGTTTGCAATATTGTCACTAAAGGATTATTATGCAAATCACTTTATCTCTTTACAGTACCCAGGTAGTGTTTAGAGTTTCAATTTTTTTATTTCAATAATTTTCAATTATTATTTTCATAGTGGTCTTTTCTCTGCTTTACCTGCACCCTCACACATTGTGGCAAGCTTTTTACCATGGATAGATCCACTAGCCCTCATCTGTATTGTCTTTGAATTTTATTACCATGCTATTTTTAATATCTTATAGATGAGTCCAATCATTTTATATTTTCCTCTCACTCTGATACATTTCACTAAGCATAATACTCTCATATATTTCCATGTATAAGCAGTTTCCATGACTATTTTTTCTAACAGCTATGTAGTATTTCACTCTGCAGATGTGCAATGGTTTCTTTATTCACTTATTTATTCACACAACTGAATTGTTTTCATATTCTGGCAATTATGAATAGTGCTGTAATAAATATTAAAGGGAGGGTGTTTATTGCGTTGTGTTTTTGAGCTTCGAAGTTATATTCTTAGGAGCAGTATTGCTAGGTCATATTATGATCCACAGGCTATAATCTAACCTTGGGTAAACAGGTCTAGAGCAGGGTTTCCATGGAAATTAAACCAGGCCAAGCTTGAGTAAAAACTGTGATGTCAGAGGGCTTTCAACCTCCAGGATGCAGAGCCCACAAAACCAACAACCTTTTTTCTTCAATCCACTCCCAGGCGGGGGAAGGGTTCAGTAACAGACAAATGCAATCTAGGTGGACTTTTACATTTTAAAAGCCTTGGGAGAAGGGCAGAGGGAGTAAGGGCAGAAGTCTCTGTACTGGAATAAAATAAAGTGTGAACCCACAATTCCCCTATTCTGTTTACCGAACACAAAAATATTAAATAGAGGGGGAAACAAGAGAGGGTACCAGTACCAAACAGATATATATGATCACTAACAGTAAGCTAGACAAAGAGGGGACCACCTACTCTAGCAGCCTGGGGGGTGAGGGTGTGGGATATGGGTTACAGGAAGGGAATGGGGATGGGGGGAGGACGAATTAGGTGATGGGTATTCCCCTGATTCAATGTTAATATGTACCTAAAATACTACTGTGAAAGATATGTAAGCCAATATGATCAAATAAAAGTAAAAAATATATATATAAGATGGGCCAGATAGATTATGCTCTATTGTTCACCACAACAGAAGGGAACTCAAATCAGCGTTTATAGCAAGTGGTAAAAGTGGCTCTTATTTTGCACAGGTCCAGTAAAAGCTGGAACAACAACAACAAAAAACAAAACTCAAAAAAGAGCAGGGGGCATTTCCTAGGAAGCATTTGGAAATACATTTTAACTGCAGGCTTTAGACCAGCTTGTTTGCTTAACTCCAGAGGTTCTTGCTTCTAGGTCTCAGGGGACAAAAAGATTCTCTTTTCTTTATCTTCTTGTTTGGGGCTGTTGTTGTTAGATATTACACTAGAGTCCTGGGGATCTCTCAATTCCTATGTTGTTGCAAGGGCATCATGAAGCTCGCTCCAGTTACCAGTTGTTGCGTGGGAGGGGGGCATTTTTTATGTATGTATTTCTTCTTTGAGGAAGTTTTTATTCATCTCTTCCCATTTTGGTATGGGTTAGATGAATATTGGGTAAAGAGTTATTCTCATTCTGTAGTTAGTTTTTGTATCCTGATTACTGTTGTTGTTTTTTAATATGCAGACGTTTCTGAGTTTGATGCAGTCCAATTTGCTTATCTTTGTTTCCACTTGCTTGGTTAGTGGTGTTTCATTCTTGAAGTTGCTTTTAGCTTCAATATCATGGAGATTTCTGCTACATTTTCCTCTATGTACCTCCTAGTTTTAGGTCTAATTTCAAGATCTTTAATACATTCTGAATTTACTTTTGTGAAGGGCAGTAAAAGAGAGGTCTAAATTTATATACTACTGGCCAGTTTTCAAACATCACTTGTTCAGGAGGCTTTCCTTGTCCCCTTTATATTTCTTGCCCCTTTAACAAAGATTAACTGAGAGTATGTCTCAGGATATTCAAATCTATTCTATTGAGCTGAGGGCCTGTATTCATTCCAGTATTAAGCTATTTAAATCACTACTGCTTTATAGTACAGTTTGAAGTTGGAGAAAATGATGTCTCCCATCTTTTTTCCCCCAAGAATTACTTTAGGTTTTCATGGAGAATTTTTATGCTTCATATGGATTTTAGGAATGTTTCATATTTATTTGAAAAAAATGTGATGAGCATACTTATAGGGATTGACTTAGAAAATAGTGCCATTTTAATTATGTTAATTCTCCCACTCCATGAGCAGTGTTTGCTTGCATTTCCTTGTTTCCTCTTTTATTTCTTGAAGCAGTGTTTTATAGTTTTCTTTATATAAGTTTTGAACATTGTTCATAGATTAGAATCCAAAGTACCTTGTTTCAGAGGTAAGATGTTGAATGGGATTGTATTTTTAACATATTTCTTCTCTTTCATTATTTGTATATAGAAAAAACATAGATCTGGTGTATTAATTTAGTTGTTGCTACTTGCTATAAAAAACTATTGTTTCTAGAAACACTTTTGTGGTCTTTATGATTTTCTAAGTATAGTATCATGTCATACAAAAATTAAGAGCTTGATATTTTTCTTTCCTGTGTAGATGTCCTTGATATCCTTTTCTTTTTGCCTGGTTGCTATTTCAAGTACTTCCAGTGGGGTTATTCAAGTGGTGTTATCCAAGTCCAACTGGCATACATCAAGCAACAGCTGTGTTCTTCTTGGAATACACTTACCTATTGTTAAAAATGGCTTATAAGAGGTTGCCTGTCTACCTCAACTTTGTGAGACTCTGTCAAAGCTAGTTTTTTTTAACAATAGATAAAATTGCTAGTAAAAAGTGTATATCTCTTGTATAAATTTGTAGATATAACCTGGAAGAAATTGATCTCTAATTTTAAAGATACATAAATACAATCTTACATAAAACTTTTGGAGACAAGAGTAAAAATAATATAAAGGAGCCTTACTAGAAGAGAAAATGTAGTCATTCATTTTTTGTAACTTTAAAATCACATTCTTTCCAAATTTATAATGGCTTGAATTACTTTGGGGTCTAGAATATGCTTAGTATTACTAGCAGAATTTCAAGGGTCAAATATTAACACAATTAGGGAAACATTATTTTAGCAGTATTTTTCTGATTACAGCTAAGAATGTAAATGCTCTGGCTCAGGAAAAGTGTTAAAACATGCAAAAGAAAGTATTTTCAGGAAATATTTAATCTGTTAACCCTTTATTCTGATGAAAATTTCGGAGGCACCAAAGTTTAGAGCTTTGCTTGGACTTCACTAATCAAAGTATTACATTTTCTCTCCTAGGTAAAGAATCAGCTAATTGTTATGGTTTCATGGTTGAATTTTTGTGAACTTTTGGACAAACAGATCAGAAATTCAAAAATTATATATGCCACTATTTTCTACTAATTTCCTTCTAAGTTTTATTATGGTCAAACATGACTGCCTAAACTAGTCCACAAATCGATATACAACCCTGGGAATTCCCATCAAGTTCCATCAGGCTACTTACTATTCTATATCAGGAAGAAGATATAAACATCTTTCCATTATGTTTTTTTTTAATTTTTATTGTGACCAAAGTGCATTACAAATCTTTCACTGCCTCACTTATGGTACATAGTGACAATGAATGAGGGGCATTCCCACCGCTAGTGCTGTCCTTCCTCCACTCCTGTTCCCAGCATGTATCCCATATCTCTCTCTGTTACTCCCCAGAATGCTAATGCAACTGGTCTCCACTTTACAGCTTGTTGTAGATTGAGCATCCATTCCACCATCATTGAAGATAAAAAGGATAAGAAAAAAGGGAGAAAAAAATTGGTAAAATCTACCAAAAATAGAAAGAGAGAAAAATAAAGAAAAATGGAAGAAAAAAGAAAAGAAAAAATGCACCCGGCACAATAAAAATAAAAATAAATCACCAAATAAAAACCACAAGAGTGAAAAAGAAAAAGTGGAAGAAAAAAGAGAAGGAAAATAAAGTCAAAAACTAACAAATCAAAACAAAACAAGAAAAGTAGGGGTGCTGGAGTGGCAGGGTTTGGCTTTCCCCCCACTTTTTGGGGGGGGGGGGGTTTGGGTCACACCCGGCAGTGCTCAGGGGTTACTCCTGGCCGTCTGCTCAGAAATAGCTCCTGGCAGGCATGGGGGACCATATGGGACACCGGGATTAGAATCAACCACCTTTGGTTCTGGATCAGCTGCTTGCAAAGCAAAAGCCACTGTGCTATCTCTCCGGGCCCTTTTTTTTTTTTTTTTTTTTTTGCATAGGCACAGTAAGTATTGGGGAAGAAAGGGAATTCCTGTGGCCTAAGAGATTCAGATTTTCTCCATCCTTGAAGCATACCATCATGGGATCAACCCCTGGCTCCATATATACTCATTACCCCATCTCAAAGGCTTTTTTTTTGATGCCAGGAATCTTTTCTCTCAGTTGTGTGTGAGAAGATCAAGCCACTGTAGCTAGCAATCTTGGTATTTTTGCAGGTTATAGGTCTAGACCCTGATCCATTATGTTTTAGAATTCTCAGTAAGTTTAATATTCATGACAAGCCTAACAAAATATTGCTAAGACAGAGCTAGGATTTTTTTCAATTAAAAATGAGCAACAGAGGGGCCGGGAAGGTGGCGCTAGAGGTAAGGTGTCTGCCTTACAAGCGCTAGCCAAGGAACGGACCGCGGTTCGATCCCCCGGCGTCCCATATGGTCCCCCCAAGCCAGGGGCGATTTCTGAGCACATAGCTAGGAGTAACCCCTGAGCGTCAAACGGGTGTGGCCCAAAAACCAAAAAAAAAAAAAATGAGCAACAGAAATTATTTTAGTCTCATTGACATGCTGTTGGTTATGAGATTTAATAAATGTTGTTTGTTGAATACAATTATTAGACAGTACATAGAGAGTATACATTAGTTCCTAAACTTCGTTTCAATCTACCACTACTATATTATTCTATAAAAAGTGGAGATGGTTTACTTCCGTGGAAGAAATGTAAGGAGATGGGACAATATAATTGGATGATGGTTCTGTGTTATTCATGTCATTATGGTTATAACATTATGAGAAAATGTTAAGTGGTTTTACTTTACAACTAGATTGTACTACATGACTTTATCTCTTTTACTAAATCTATTACTGACTTGTTGATAAATTATTAAAATTAAGTGGTGACTAGGGAAATGGTAGTCATTTCATATTACTACCATGTACTGGCAAGTTATAGAAATAAATATATATTTTGGGCAGGTTGGAAATGCTTAGCATTTCTCTTAACTCCCCAGTCACAAATTACTCCTAGCAATGCTCAGAAGACCATATGTGATGCTGGGACTTAAATCTGGGTCAGCTGTCCTCTACAATACTATTGTTACAGTCCATATATTCTTTTTAAATTACTAGTATATAGAAATTATTAAGCCAAGTGGCTTAGACAAAGATTAATGATGAGGACAAGATGATAAAAATATTATGGGCTGAAATCTCACAAATTTAAGCTAAATTTCAACACTATGTCTTATTATCATCACCTTGGACAACAGGCTCAACATCTCTACCCCTGAGCAAAATTATCAAATTTTAGTTTAACTAAGCAAAAAAAAAAAATATTTGGTGCTACTTGCTTTTTCTTAGGAATCCTACTCTATTGCATTTCTACTTCATGCCCAGCTCATACATTATTTATCATCATTATATTCTTCCTAATATTTATTTTATCCTAGTCAAATATAGAAGATATCATATTATTTATGTTCATCTTGAAACTACCCAAGTCAATATACCTGTGTGGTATAAAAATATATGTTTATTGGGGCTGGCGAGGTGGCTCTAGAGGTAAGGTGTCTGCCTTGCAAGCGCTAGCCAAGGAAAGGACCACGGTTGGATCCCCCGGCATCCCATATGGTCCCCCCAAGCCAGGGGCAATGTCTGAGCGCGTAGCCAGGAGTAACCCCTGAGCATCTAACGGGTGCTGAGCATCTAACTAATATATATATATATATATATGTATGTATATATATATGTATGTATATATATATATATGTTTATCCTTTATTTACAGTTTCTAACTTAAGATTCTAAATTTCTCAAAATGTACAATAGGAACATAGTTCAATGTGCAATTTATGGTGAATCCTATGCTGATTATTAAAAAAATTGTCAAAGATATGAAAGTGTAGATCTTTGAGCCTCATTTATTTGTACCCCATTAAAATCTCTACACATAGTGTCTATAACGGTTAATATACATACTTGTGAGGGACATGACAAAACCCAATTCCAGTAATAAAAGGGACCCTTCTGAACCTTGATTCTTTTACTTCTTTATATAACTATCCAAAAACTCAGCTAAAGATATAGTTGTCCTAGAATTTGTGAGAAATTATCTTGTGCTACTAAATAGTATAACTTATTTTTAATTCTTATTTAATGTAAATAATGCTCAAATTCAATTGAATCACACAATAAATAGCTGGAATCCAGACAATCAAATAATTAGTTATCAGTAGGGAAGAACATTTCCACAACAGTTTGTAGTTTATGTACTACGTAAGAGAAAAATTTACATTATTTAAAAGTATTAACACTTTAGTCATTTTTCTTTCACAACTTGTAGTCTTTGAACAATTCTTACACTTTTAAAATTTCAGTAATTTCTTGTTTTACTGAATTTTTAACATATTTTGTTTGTAATTTATGTTATTTATATGTCTTATGCATTTTGTCTTATTTGTGCCTTTCAATCTCTTTTGATAAATACATATTAAGAATAGATCTTTCTATCAACCCAGAAGTTTATACATTCCTTTTCCAGTAATATATTTCCCCAATATAGCAGTCACTTCTGATTAACTAACAGAACCGATTAGTTTATTGTTTGAATTACTTCTATTTACACTCATATACTTTTTGTATCCAACATTTGTGATGATCCATGCTGCATGGATCAATATTTCATTTATTGTTATTAATTACTGAGCAGCAATTTATTTTATGAGTGACACTATTTATATCCTTTTATATTAACATCTGTATTTTTTCCTTTTTGTCTATTATGATTAAAGTTATTATTTAACCATTTATGAAGGTGTCACATTGAATTTGCCAAGACTATTTTATCTCCTTTTTACAAAACATAAAAGCTTCCATTATTCTATATCCTCTGCATACTTTGTTATTTTATATTTACATTTTAGCTGTTCAAAGGCTCTATGAATTATCTGTAGCTTTAATTTATATTTTTAGATTAACCAGAAATGGTTAAGCTTTAACATGTTTATCGACTCTATAAAGAATTTGCCTAAAATTTTGCTCTTAATATCTTGGATTGTTGATTGCTTGTAGAATTTCTTTATATATACACATATATATGTACGTATAAATGATTCATATTTTAATGATGTATCACTAATATTTTTCTAGTTTGTATATTGTCTATTAATGTTCCCAATTAGTTTCTGAATGCAGACTTTTTTATTTGCTAAAAATATTAATAATTTAATATATAAGTTACTATGATATGAAAATAGTTATATTTTTCTCTTTTACATAAAATTAAAAAAAAACAAAAGAACTATATATATGGGGCCGGCGAGGTGGCGCTAGAGGTAAGGTGTCTGTCTTGCAAGCGCTAGCCAAGGAAGGACTGTGGTTCGATTCCCTGGCACCCCATATGGTCCCCCCAAGCCAGAGGCAATTTCTGAGCATCAAACGGGTATGGCCCAAAAAAACAAACAAAAAGAAAGAACTATATATATGGAAATGTATACTTGAAGAAATACATACTTTTATATTAATCAAGTTAAAAATGGATAGTCTTTTTTTTTTTTCAGCACTGCTATAACAAACATATAACCTCTCAGAATTCTAGGGGATTAAAAGTATAAAATTTATTTTCTGATGGCACTAATAGCTCTTGAAACTTACAGGGGTAAATCTGTTTCAATATTTACTTTTTGTTACTGAAATTGCTGTCAATTCTTGTTAATCTATGGTTTCATTTTGTTTATTTTTGTTACATATTATTATAAGAATATTATTTGGCTAATAGTATTAGGCTAGTACTCTATATCTTAATAATTCTTTTTTAACTAATTGTACCTGGAATTATTCAATTTGTAACTAATTTAACATTCTGAGGTTCCGGGAATTGTCAACATGATTTTTTCGTTAGGTAAGGGAAGTGAAAATATTCCGCCGTGAACAAAAAAAAACTTTTCACCTGCTAAGTGCTAAATTTTGAAGAAAACTTTAAATCTTCAAAGTTTAAGATTTTGCAAAAAAAATTGTGTTATTGTGGTAGCATAAGTGCATGTCAACCTTTATGTGTTAAAATTAATTCTGAAAAGGTAGGTTTTAAGATTGTGAAGTGGCTAGCATGTTGTCTTAAAAATATAGGGGTTTCTTTTAAGAGGTTTTGGTGGTATATATACCTAGAATAACAACATAGAAAATGCTTTTTTTTGGGGGGGGAGTGGGGTGGGCTACAACCAGCTGTGCTCAGGGGTTACTCCTGGCTCTGTGTTCAGAAATTGCTCCTGGCAGGCTAGGGGGACCATATGGGATGCCAAGAATAGAATCTGGGTCCTTCCCAGGTCGACCTTGTGCAAGGCAAATGACCTACCACTGTACTGTCACTACTGTCTCAGAAAATGCTTTCTTAAAAATATGAGTTTCTAGCAGACCTTCATGCCTTCCCGTTCTTCCAGTAGTTACTCTGACCTACTTACATACTCTCACCACCCTATTATGTTTTGCTTTGTTTTCATTTGTTTTGTTTTCGTGCTATCTTACGTGATACTCAGGTCTTTACAACTCCTGACTCTGCACTCATGGATCACTCATTCTTGGTAGGCTTGGGGAATCAAATGTGCTGCTGGGGTAAAACTTACATTTGTAAGGCTAGCACCCTGTCTGCTGTGCTTTCTCTTTGGGCCCCATTACCTGTTTTGCTTACACTGAGCAGAAGCACTCACCCATATATTCAGTTTACATCATTTTTATCAAGACTTTTCAGACTGTTCAAGTGAAACCTAGTGTTAGCCTCTATTTCATTATTGCTGTTTAAATTATTGGTTCTGACAAAATATTCTCTTATCAGGTTACAAATGTATTCCAATTTTTAATAATATAATTTTTGTTTTAATCATAGTGGCTTACATATCGTTTACAGTAATACTCCAGGTACATATTAATATTGAATCAGGGGAATTCCCACCACCGAATTGTCCTCCCCTACCTCGGCTCTCATCCTGCCTCCCATATCCTCCACTCTCACCCAGGGGCTGCTAGAATGAGTGGTCCCCTCTGTGTCTAGTTTATTACTTAGTGGTCTTATAACTGTTAAGTCTTGGTACCTCCATTACTGCCCCCTCTAATTGGGAGGTGGGACTAGATAGTTTAAGTTATGTGGTTTTGTTTGAGGAAGAGAAAGGTAATAAAATGAGGTAAAAATTAACTACACTGACTATGGGCAGAGTCCAATTTTTGAAAACATCCAGCACAGTGAAGAAAGGAACACCCCCAATGTTATTTTAAATAAAAAACTCGAATAGAAAAAGCATATATTCTCAGCAATGCTTCGTAGATGAAATTAGAGTAAGTCAAAAATATTTATAGTTGAGAAAAATAATGAGGTGCTGATAGTATTACTCATTGTTTCTCAATCTTTTTCCAACTGTTACACCCTTCCAATCATGTATCTTCATTTGTATGGCCCTTATGTTACCAGTTGGTTCCCTAGTCTCATGCTGTGGTCTTCCATTTACACAATTTTCACTCATGGTCTACTAGAAATATTATTTGGACCAAAGTGTGACATAGGGCTCCAGTTAAGGAGCACTGGTTGAACTGACATTACTTAACACCATGTAATATTTCCTAGTTTTATTAACAAATAACCATCAATTAGAAAATATTAATAGAAAATTTCAATTTCTTCAGCTACTTGGAAATATTTCCATAAGTTGCTAAACACAGCTTTCTTAATCATTCACACTAGTTTCTATTATTTTCCAATAGTTTAAACTATATCACAGAATTTTTTTAAACTTAGCTTTACATTTCTGATACATATTTCTAAAAGTCATTTTCCAGTAAGATTAAGATATATTTATTTTTACGTATATGATAGGAATTTACTTTAAATTTATATTAGATTTAGATGGAGGTGGAAGGGAGGATGGAGTCCCTCTTCCAAATGCTTCATTAGATTTGATATAAGTACAGATTTTTCTGATATCTAGATGTTGTTATTCATTTGTGTATCTGTGTTGCCTTTAGAACTGATTAATTACTATGAGTGTGGCATTCACCAGTTGCTACACCTTCATGTATGTGAACAAATTCTTGCTGCCTAGTTACAACTTAATTCTCAAGGCCCCTTTCTTTTTATTTAAAACTCATTTCTTCAACTAGAATGTCTACATGGTTTTTTTGGGGGGAGGGGTTTTGGGGTTGCACCCGGCAGCGCTCAGGAAGTATTCCTGTTTCCATGCTCAGAAATTGCCCCCGGCAGGCTCAGGGGATCATATGGGACGCTGGGATTTGAACCACTGACCTTCTGCATGAGAGGCAAATGCCTTACCTCCATGCTACCTCTCTGGCCCCAATGTTTTTAACTGCTAGTGGAAGGATAATAATCCCATGCTCACTTTCTGTTGAACATTTTATCTGCATGCCCAACTAGAATTTTACATGAACTATAAAGAAACAAATGAATATTCTTTTTAATGTTTTCTAAATTGTCCTTCTTAGCATCTCATTTGGGCTAATGATTATTTTATTAGATTTTAAGATTATACTGATGATAGAAAATATCACACTAGTTTTTTTTTTATTAATTTAAACTTCAATTCGAAGATGTAAGATAGGACTACAGGGATTTGACTTTGAGGGCAGAGAAACACTATGCTACAGCTGCTGGAGAGCAGTTTATGTGTTGCAAATGGAGAATTGGAGAGCTATTCCTGTGGATTACTAATTAAATAATTTTCACAGATTTTGGGACATTGAGGTTATTTCCAATCAACTATACCTCTATCCTGAAACATTTAGGTCAGATAAAATGTGACCCAAGAATCTATAGAAATAACCTAGAAGGAAGTGGTTGTGGTGTGGACTAGTCCAATTATCCAGAAAAGAGAAGTAATCTGCCTTTCACTGCAATTTATTTATATATATTCACTGCAATATATTTATATATATAAATTTACAAATAATAAGCATAGTAAAATGCATTCATTTACATTTATATGCATAGAAGACCTAGATGTAATTATATATTTGTATGTGTATAGTTGAAAATGCCAAGAGTCAAATATATTTTCTCTATTATTTTTTATCTTTTTGGTTCAATATTCTTGTTAATGATTTTACTTATTTTGAGTCTGATAGAGTAACTGTTCAGGTTTTTCAAATACTCTTTATACTCTTATCAAATTTTTTGTTTACAAATATGATCCTATCTTTCCTCAGATAAAAGCATATTTTGACTTAAAAATATATTTAAAAGATAAAATCTCTCATGATCATATGCAAAATCATGTCTGACACTTGAGCTTTAACTTAGGCTCTTTATTCACTGCTAAGATACAATCTGTCTAGCACCTTTTAAGGCATAGAAAAGGAAAATAGTGAGAGGATAAAAAGTATTGCATGCCAGTAACAAAATCTTAGATAGATTTTTCTCAACTTTTTCATACTTTAATGATGTTCTAGTTAGACAGCAAGTAAAGGCACACTGAAATTTCCTATTGGATAAACATCAAAGACAGAGCAGATAGTTAGGAATCAATAATAATAATAATAGTAATAATATATATATGTAATACTTTATACATTCATCATTGAATTTTTGCTTCATGTGTTCTATTTGATCTTTTTAATAAAAATTTGACTCCATAACTGATGACAGCTTCTACTGTTTCACCTTGTCCTACAACAATATAACCTAGCTGACAAAAGTTTTCTTTTTTTGGTGCGAAATGAGGAGTGAAACCCTGCAAACCTCTAACTGCTGGCAGGGAACTGCGCTGCAGTCTCCTCTCCTTGTACAAGAACAATTCAAGTTTCTGTTGTTTGGGTTTGTCCTGCTTTACTTAGAAAAATTAATTTTTAAATGATAAACCTTTCATAGATGTATAGGTACACATATGTAGGGAAAAATCTATATGGGAATTTGGCATTAGAAGCTCTTGTTCTCATATTGTAATCATAATTGTGAGTTACCAAAGTTTTGTAATTAACTTTTTGGTAAGACTACTAAGTCTTATAATTACCCTAAGAAATATTAATCTCAGAATAAAATATTTGTGCTAGTATTTTCCTGTTTGTATTATAAAGGTCAAGAATAAGCTAAGATAAGTTAGATGTAATAGGTATAATTTATTAGGACTAACCATATGCTTTCTGGCTTCTGTTTTTGCTTGCCTTTAGAAATTCTTGTGTTGACTCTTAGTTGACATAAACCCTACCATTACAGGCCAGGCCCCTTGCCATTACGGGGCCTGACAAGTGGGCAGTAAAAAACTCACTGACTGGGGTGGCCCTTTGCTGGCACAGAGAGATAAGGGATGACTGTATGTGTTTCCAACTGGTAGTTACTTTTTTAGTGTTGTTGAAGTTTGCTACAGCGTGTTATGGATTTTGCTTAGAATTAACTACGCTTTAGCTCCTGTACTTTGCTTGCTTGAGATGTTTAGTTACAGGTTGCAATTATAAGGTAAAAAAGACTATGCCTAAAAAGGCAGTTAATTCCTGAAATCAGATTTTAGGGGCAGAATATCAGACATGCCATGTTGCCTCCCCTAGTTGACCTTCAAGATAGCCATAAGAGCATTCCAGCACAATATATCTTAGAAGGTCACAATTGAGAGGGACCAAAATAGCCAAGTGAGGTATAGCAGATGACTCTGGAGGTTTAGAAAGGGATGACTGCATGTGTTTCCAACTGCTGGTTACTCTTTTTGTGTAAACACATTTTCAATTACCAGTTGGAAAACATAATTTAAAGTTAAATATTGGAGAACAATATGGGTATTGTGTGACTTAATAATCAAAAACACATAAGATGGAGCAATACATATAGAATAAGAGTGAGCTAGAGATTAATGCTATCTTTCGTTTCTGTTACAGGCCTGCTTTGAGCTATAGTATAAGAAACCAGACTCTCCCCTCCCTGCCCCAGTTAGCCCTTGTAACTGTGTTACATAGGACATAAGGCCTACACCCTGCCAGATCAGGAACCCCCAACGGCCATCTGGAGGGTATAGGCCATATCTTTACAAACCATCAGAATGGGGGCTCCGGTGACTGACTTTAAAAAAGGGGCTTGGGATAGTTAAGGAACTGTGCCTTTTTCACTATTGGATTGTCTTTGAATTGTAACAGTTGTGTGAACTAATGAAATGTTTGAAGTTTGAAACCTTATTATCATATAGATTACTATAAAAGCCTTGGGTTTCTAAGGCTTGGGGTTCCACTGGCGAACCTACTGACATCAGGAGATGGTAGATCCCAGAGCTCTAGATCAATAAACATCACTTTGCTGATTGCATTCTCTGAAGATTCGTGGTCCTTATTTGAGGCAGTGGGCTTTCCTAGACCCTTTAACAGTATTCCTTGTTAATTTTTATTTAATTATTTATTTATTTTGGTTTTTTTAGAGGGACACACCTGGAGATGTTCAGGAGATACGCTTGGCAGGCTCAGGGGACAATATGGGATTTTGGAAATTGAACCTGGTCAATCCAGGGGTTGACCACATGCAAGGCAAATATCCTATTGGTGTACTATCTCTCTCGCTCTTCATGGTTAAATTCTAAGGTCACAGAGCTTTATAAAATGGTTACCTTGTAATTCTACAGTGATGTTTTTTGTCTTCTCATGAAACACGCAGAGACTCAAACTCTCATAAATTAACAAATCTTAAAAAATATTTTGAAACGTCATCACTATAGTCTAGTCGGGTCTTAAATTTTAGGTTTTCATCATATTTGACAATTATATAATTAACAATAAATATTTAAAAATTAATTTCTTTTCTTTTTCTTTATTTTTTTGGTTTGGGGGCCACACCTGGTGACGCTCAGGGGCTACTTCATGCTAGGCCCTCAGAAATCCCTCCTGGCTTGGGGACCATATGGGATGCCGGGAGATCAAACCGCGGTCCATTCTAGGTTAGCGCTAATGCCCTCCTGCCTGCACCACCACTTCAGCCCCAAAACTAAATTTCTTTTTAAAGGAATATTTTTTCTAGATGTAACTCATAAATATCTATTAGAATATTGTTTTTGATTTTATCTTCATATTAGAAAGACTCCTCTATTAGTATAATGTTAGTTTTAAATTTATGGTTTATTACTTTCATTGAATTATGTATGACACAGATAAGCTTTGAGCTTATTTTTTAAATACTTGATTTTGTTCATGCTTGTTCTGTGTCCATTGATATAATCATTCTCTAATATTTTAACTTTACTATATTTGGTTAATTTCTGCATTTTGAATAATCTTTCTATTCTAGGACTGAATTTCACCTAAATATGGAACCTTACATACATATAATGAGTAGAATATGAGGCTATTCTTGACACTACTCATCCAACTAGGTCAAGTCAATACTGATCCCTGAGGATCTAGTGGTGCTCAGTCAGAGATTCCCAGGGCCACTGCAGTGGTTCTTTGGGACCCCCAGGGTAATACTCAACAGTGCCAGTGTCTGTCAGGTCTATGTCCTACAATATGATTCATATGCAGTGCTATGGTATTAACACATATGCATTCTCCCCCAAAAGATTTATTTATTGTTTCTGCTTAATTTAAAAGTTGGTGGTTTTTCATGGTTATTTGCTCAATCTCTATTTTAAAAATGTTTAATTTTGCTGTATATTTTGTTTTCGGGGTCATAAATTTGCATAAAACGGTTAATAGATTGACGTTGAATTTCTACTGATAACATTTTTTTAAATTTTTGCTTGAGCCTCCAAAGCCATGCTCAGGAGGTCTGGGATCCACTTTTGGTAATGGCAGATTAACTGTGCTGGGAGTTCAGTGCTTGAGCACAAAGATGTAGTGCTTCCATTATTTTCTGATCCTGCTAAGAATTAATAATAGCACTCATGGGCCTCCAGAACTTTACTCTGCAAAGGTTGGAAAAACATGCAGTGCCTGGGTTCAAATTTGGCTGACAACATGTAAGTTGAACACCTTAAACAATGTACTCTGTTTCTGGCACTTATTCTTGGTTTGCTAATATGCTTTATATTTTCTATCTTTTGTATCTTTTGTTATAAATTTTGATGCAATTTCTTTATTACCAAATGGAAATAACTCTTACTCTTTCAATAGATTTTTCTTTATCTCTATGGTGAAATTAAATCTTTCCTATTCTAACTAAATTCATTTCCTATGATGCTTGTTCATTTTCATATTTTTTTTTAATCTTATAAAGTACTCTTCAGGGGCTGGAGCTGTAGCACAGCAGTAGGGCATTTGCCTTGCATTCAGCCAACCAGGAGGAACCTGGTTCTATTCCCGGCATCCCATATGGACCCCCAACTTGCCAGGGGTGATTTCTGAGTGCAGAGCCAGGAGTAACCCCTGAGCACTGCTGGGTGTGACCCCCAAATAATCAATCAATCAATCAATAAAGTTTAAAAAGAAAAAAGTACCCTTCAACATTATTTAGAAGTTTTGACTATTTGTGCTGAACTGTATCAGATTTTGATTTTATTTCTGGGGCAAGCTAATTTATTATTATTATTATTTTGATATCTGAAAGATAATTGCTGAATAAATTATTTTTGGCTGACAAGTTTTATCTTTTACAATTGTTATTCTACTATATTCTGGTCTATAGAGTTTCATTAGTAAACTAATGAGAATTCTTATTTAGAAGATGATATATTTATTCATTTGCTTTCTTTAAAATTATACTGTTGTCTTTTGACAGAATTTAATACAATGCTTATTGGGAAAGATATTTTTGCATTAAGTTATAAAATATTTCATATTAGATTAATGAGTTGTTTTATTTTTATCAAGATTTATAAATTCTCATTTATTGTTTTTGAAAAGTTTTTTATTCCTTCTCTTTTTTCTTCTGGAATACTCATTAATCTTATGTTGGCTCTAACAATGAAGTTAATCATTTTCGTCTTCCCTTTTTAAATATCTTAGTTATCTCCCTTTGTCTACTTAAATTATTTTTAATTTTCTTTCTTGAGTTTATTTTCTTTTATAAAGTAATTTCTATTTTTAAGTGAAAGGTTTTATTTAGAAATTCTGAGGTAAAGGATAGGTAGGATAGGATGAAAACTAGAGAGAGGATAAGAGAAAGTGAGCATTGCACTCTCTGAGGATAATGCAGGTTTCTCCAAAGTCAGAGAAACCTCCATAAATGGCCCAGAATTAAAATATGAAAATATGCATCAGAAGGTGATTCAAATGACATGTATCTAGGGAAATACATGTGCCTTCAATGTTTTCTCTAATGCATGCTTTATTTCATTAAATTTAAGAAATTTATTTAAGGAACTTAAATTTCTCTTAAGATTTTTTTTATCTATTTTTAAAAATTCAATATCTTTAGTAAATTTACTCTTGTATTTTTTAATTTTAAATTGTATTATTACATTGATTGAGTTTTTTATATTTGTTATTTTGAATTCCTTATTAGAGTATTGCTGTAAGGGTCAAGAATAAGCTGGGATAATTTAGGCATAATAAGTATAATTTATTAGGACTAAACATATGCCTTCTGGCTTCTGTTCTTGCTTGCCTTTATAAATTCTTGAGTTGACTCTTGGTTGACATAAGCTCTACCATTACAGGTTGCAATTATAAGGTAAAAAGACTAGGCCTGAAGAGGCAGTTAATTCCTAGAACCAGACCTTAGGGGCAGAACATCAGGTGTGCCACGTCCCCTCCCCTAGCTGAACCTCAAGATAGCCATAAGAGCATTCCAACACAAGATATCTTAGGTAACAAAAAGGAGGGACCACAAAGGCCATCTGGAGGGTAGAGGCCATATCTTTACAAAGCATCAGGATGTGGGCTAGGTGACTGACTTCAAAAAGGGTTTGGAATAGTTAAGGAATTGCACCTTTTTCAGCTTGCATTATTAGATGTTTTTGAATTGTAACAGTTGTGTGAACTAATGATATGTTTGAAGTTTGAAACCTTATTATTATATGAATTACTCTAAAGGCCCTGGGTTTCTAAGGCTCAGGATTCTACAGCAAACCTGCTGCTTTAGGAGACGATGGATCCTAGAGCTTTGGATCAATAAACCTTGCTCTGCTGATTGCATTCTCTGAAGGTTGTGGTCTTTATCTGAGAGGGTGGGCTTTAATGGACCCTTTTAACATTGTATTCTGTGTTTGGTGATTCGAAAACTGTGATACCTTCATTCCCTGATACCTCATTAATGTTGTTTTTTATTGGCTAAATTAATATTTCCTTTGTCATCACATTTGAACACATAAACACTTTTCTTATGTAGGTCACATTTTTTTCACTTTTTATTAGTTCCATAATTTGGTAATTAGGACTCTTTGATTTCCCAGAAGGTGGTGCTAATGTGCCACGTCTTATTTCTTTTACCAGAGCTCATTTGTCTAAAACATTTGAGGGCACAGTAAAGAAATAGCTGTTAGAGTTTAAAAAAAATTGGGAAGAAGGATGAAAAGAAAGAAAGAGGGCAGGAAAGCCAGTGAGAGCAAAGCATTTGAAATTTAGGATATGCATCTTGGAGAGGGTTTTGATAAATTGAAGTCAGATGTTTTATAGTACCCTGTAAAGATCGACAGACAAAAAACAGGCAATAGTCTTCTATTTTTTGTTATTTTTCTTCCCATTCCCTTCCCTTCCTCCAGTCTCCAAGTTCTATTCTCAAAGAGAATCACTGCTCCTTCTTTCAGCATCTTGCCTCCTCCTATCCCTTTATCAACTCCATTCATCTACTGAAAGGTTTTGTTACCCCCCACCCCCCACTGCCAGTAGCTACTGCCAGTTCCACTGTCATGGCCTTGGCTCTGCAGACTGCTCTGCAATTAAATCCACCCACTTATGGATGCAAAGATGGATGTGTAGCTCTGGCATCCAGGTTTGAGATGCAGAGATATCTTCTTTGGTTGTAGGTTATTAGTTTAAATGAAAGACGAGAGAAAAAAGGAGAACTCACCCTATTATATACTGATACTACTCTTTGTTTTTAATTCTTGTAGGGAATGATAATTAGGACTCTGATTTCCCAGAAGGTGGTTCTAATGTGCAAGATCTAATTTCTTTTACCAAAACTCATTTACCTAAAATATTTTGGCACATAGTTAAGAAATAGCAGTTGGGGTTAGTTTGTTTGTTGTTTAAAAAAGGGGGGTGGAAAGAAATAAAAGAAAAAGATCACTAGCTAATAACGAACTCTTGAAGAAATTAGTCATGTGTCAATATATAATAAAAATTATAAGACCGTTAGAACTAGGAAAGAAAACATAAACTATTTTTTATTTACAAATGGTTGCAATTAACCATTACTATAACCATAGTATCTTTGAATTCTAAAATGTATTCAGTTTATAGGCCAATGCAAATTGAGTCAAAATTTCTTCCAGCACAAAGTCATCTAAAATTATATTGCTATTAAAATGCTTTCTTCATTTGCTTTTATTTCAAAACAACAAAAATAGTGATGAGTCTCTTTCTGCATTTGAATAATCCTCAGTGTGAGAAAGAATAAGTGTTACTTAATTTCTGAAAATGGAGCTACATTGTTGAGTTAGACACTTTTCTGTCTTAGCAATCAGAGTGCTTAAATGTTAATTTGCTTTCTTGGGTGTGTTTCTATGAACCCTTCAAATAAATTAATGAAATCTAGATTTTTCTGATCCCCATTCTTAAAATGGCCTTGAGAATGTTTCTAAAAATTTTTTTAAAAAGGAAGAATAAAATATTGCATCCATGCTAAGTAGAAATAAAGATTAGTGCTGGAGTCAAATGCTCAGAAGTTGAGCACTTGCTTTGTATATGTGAAGCCTTGGATTCAGTACCTAGCACACAAAAGTAAATAAATAAAATTGTCTATCTTAATTGATACCTATATCTTTTTTTCTTGTTTGTTTATTTGTTTTGGGGCCACACATATTGGGACTCAAGGGCTACTCCTGGCTCTGTACTCAAAAATTACTCGTGGCAGGGTATATGGGGATGGAATCCAGATAGGCCAAGTGCAATGAAAATTCCCTACCTGCCATGCTATGTGTTTGGCCATTAATTTTACTTAGTTTGGATTTTAAGGCACATTTATGAAGAAAATCATAGCCTGTCAACTTTTCAGTTTTCCATTTGTTGAGTTTTAATACAAAAGTCTGAATACTATCTATGTTTTTAAGGGTCACTGATATTATTTGATGGTTTTTTTTTTTTTTGGTATTTGGGCCACACCCGTTTGACGCTCAGGGGTTACTCCTGGCTACGAGCTCAGAAATCGCCCCTGGCTTGGGGGGACCATATGGGACACCGGGGGATCGAACCACGGTCCGTCCTACGCTAGCGCTTGCAAGGCAGACACCTTACCTCAAGCGCCACCTTCCATGCCCCTTATTTGATGTTTTTATTGTAAGTTTCAATTTGATAACTGAAATATGTAGCTTTTTAGGAATCTTGGAAAAGGCAAGACTCCCAAACTAACAAGAGTCCAATCATTGTGTATAGGCAAGAACTAAATAGTAATTTAATTTTATTTAATTTAATTCAATTTTACTTAATCACTATATTTCTATTTAGTTTTTCTTTAGTTTTTATTTTTTAAATTTAATCACTGTGGTTACAAGGTTGTTAATAATAGTTTTTTCCCATAGATGAAGTTGCTCATGATTGAGTTACAGTCATATAATGTACAACAACCTTCACCAGTGCACATTATCTGCCACTAGTGTTCCCAGTATCCCTCTCCTCTTCCTGACGCCCTCTTCCTTCCCACTCCACTTTCCCTACCTTCTTCTATGAAAGTGATAGTTGAAACTGATGAACCTGGATAAGAACAGGATGCTTGTGAAATCACCCATGAACGTATTTTCAACCCTGGCTGAACGTGTCTGAAACAGGGTAGCCACAAAGAATTAGTAAACCAAGCCAGTAAGAGAATCATGACATTCAGTATGTTTCTCGCCTCATGATCTATTTCCATGCTCCAAGCAAAACCAAAACCTCTCTTTATCGTACCAGTACAAATTCAACCTTCAACCGGGCAGGGAGGGTCAAGTGAGATCTATGTGGATTTATACAAGTCAAAGAGTTTGGTGAAAAGAAAGAGGATATTGGGAGGGGGGGGTGAACCTTGGTTTTGGGTAAAAGCAGGGGGTAAACTAATAGGTGCTAAAAGGGGATAAGGTGACATGCATGGCACCCATCAATTAATAGTATTAAAAACCACAATGTCAAAAAATAAAAGAAAGAATAAAACTTTACATTTTTCTCAAAAAATAAATCCTTTTATTTCATACTAGAACATACCCTTCAGCAAACAGGAATAAAACATCTCCCCAAATGCCAATTAAATAGATTCTTTTAACTTGTCTTAGTTGTTGTTTCTCTTGTTGGTTCATTATGAGGCAATTATATCAGGAAAGTAAAGGAGATAACGATGACTTAGAGGAGTAGCTTTGACAGAATGCCAATTCTTATCCATCTAATATTGATGCTCGATTTTGCATAATAAATATTTAGTTCCTGTAACAAAAAATTATCATTACATTATAGCAAAGAATAGCTAAAATAAACTTCTTCCCTGAAAAAGTAAAGTATTGATTAAATAATAAAATATGAGTAAAATCTAATATCACTATAAAACATTTGCTCATTATTTTACAGTCATTCCACATCCTGTTGGAATGATATGCAGCTGTGGCAAATGATGAAAAATCATGCAATTTGCTGCAACCTGGTTGTAACTAGAAGATACCAGGTTGAGTGAAGTAAGCTAGAAAGAAAGAATAAAATGATCTAATTTATCTATTGTATGACAAATAACTGAATAAGGAATCATATTGTAATAAAGAGGAAATGCCTTGATTCCAGATCCTAGGAAGGAGATGGAGAGAGAGGAAAATACATCAAATCAGGAAGTAAGAAGATGAGAAAGTATAGTAATCAGAGCACTAATTTTGGAGCATTTTTATATTGGTGATGTGGGATAGTTGTATAGATAAATATCCAAAGCACAGACTCAAAAACGCTAATAAGATAAGATATAAGCTGCAGCCATCAAACTTTGTAAAAGAGCTTGCCCAGGTTGGGAGGTGGAGGATGATGGAGTCCAGGAACACTGGTGATGGGAATTGACCCTGGTTGTGGGATTGGTGTTGGAATATGCCTTAATTAAACCATCGGTAATGATGTTAAAGTATGTTTCTTTACATAAAAAAATAAGTCTTTTCTCGTTGACAGCTTTTATGAACATCGTGCTAAGATTAGCTCTCAATTAGTAAATTTCTCTTGAGTTTCTAGTACACACGGTCCACTTTGATCAGAAAATTGAACCTTAAATTTGGAATGTAGTTATCTAGCAATTTCTAGCAATATTTGTGATTTTATTACATATAAATTTTGCTCATTGAGAAAGAACAGAGGGTAGGGTGCTTGTCTTGTTTGCAACCAAACTGGATTTGATTCCTGACATACCTCAAGGTCCTCTTTGCCCACCAGACATAATGTTGAGTACAGCCAAGGGTGTCCCCTCCTCCCAAAAGATATTGTTCATTGGAAAGAAAATTACAAGAATATTGATATTAGAAATTTCAGGGCTGGAGCGGTGGCACAAAATGTAAGAAGTTCGCCTTGCATGCTGCTAACCAAGGAAAAACTGTGGTTCAATCCCCGGTGTCCCATAATGTCCCTCAAGCCAAGAGTAATTTCTGAGTGCGTAGCCAGGAGTAACCCCTGAGCATCATCAGCTGTGGCCCATAAAGCAAAAAAATAAAAAAATAAATAAATAAAATAAAATTCAGTTAAACTAAATAAATTAATAGCAAAAATAGTAATAATAATTTAAAAATAAAGTTCCAAAAAGAGAAGCCCTGAACTCAGGGTGATTAATTAGGGGTTAAGATTGATAGATCATAATATTTATTGTCATCTGAACAAGCAGAAATAAAGAAATGCAGAGAGATGAGGACTAAAAAACTTTAAAAATATAATCCCGTCTTTATAAAAATCTCTACTAAATAGTATTGCAATGTGTTGCTGACAGTTTCAGCTGTAGGACAAGAGCAACATAATATTCTTAAAAAGGCCAATGAAACTTGTGTTTTCAAAATCAAGAATTTATTTCTAGGTTTGCATTGCTACTACAGCGGGTGGGACACATATCTACGCTAAAATACTGCCAACCACAGTTCAAGCCCCAGTATCTTATATGATTCCCAAACCCTCCCAGGAGGAATCCCTGATCTCAGAGACAGGAGTAAGTTCCTGACACTGCCAAGTGTGGCCCCAAAATCAAAACAAACAAATTATTTTATTTATCAGATATTTAAAACTTAGAGATACTGATAATTCAATCTACCAAGACTCATTAGAGTGAGGCAGAAGATGTAGAACATACGGTTAAATGTAAAAAGCTATCAGGATTTATTTTGCATGTCTTTTGTGAGCATTTCTGTAGGTTTTAGCAAGGGAGCACAAAAAATTTTCCCCAATAAGTCTATTGGAAAAAAGATGTTCTGTTTAATAGAACATGGAGTTTGGGGAGGGGCATACATGGAATAGTGAGGCAGGAATGTGACAGCCACTTGAGCACTCAGGCCAACTAAATCAACTCAAATGATCCAATTGAATGACGGGTATCATATCAACATCACATCTTTTCTGTTTTTAATGTTGACTAATTCTTTCTGAAATAATTCGCTAATATATAAGTATGATTCTGAGAATATTTTAGGATGAACTCATAAATGTAGTAACTATCATGAATAACAGAGTGAAAGCTGTAGCAATTTCATGTATATTTCCTTCTGAAATGTCTTAAATTCTTGACCTTTTCATCAGACACACCTGCCATGATAGTAATTCTAATTATTATATTAGAATGCTAATAATTCTAAAGGATAAAGCATGTGTCAACAACCTCCACACTTAAGCTTTGTTAGTTTGAACCATGCTTTATTCACTGTTAAATGTTTAAGCTTGCAACAGGTTATTAATCTTTTTGGCTCGTTTTTTTTTATCAGTAATTTGAATTAGAATATTAAATTCACATAAAATATATGTTTTAGGTTAGTGACAAGTATAAAACAACAAATATTAGTTATATTGTTTTGTTATTGTTTTATGTATTTATACCTCTATAACTAGTCCCAAAGTAGTTGATATCTAGTCATTCAAAAACCACTGCAAATTATAAAATTGAATGATACATTGATATATTGATATATATTATAGAGTGATATTTTGTTATCAAAACTATTGCTTCTTTCACTTTAAAAAAAATTAACAGGGGCTGTAGCAGTGGTACTAGCCGTAAGGCATCTGCCTTGCATACTCTAGTCTAGGACTGACCAGATCGCAGTTCCAACCTCCAGTGTCCCATATGGTCCCCCAAGCCAGGAGCAATTTCTGAGTGGATAGACAGGAGTAACCCCTGAGCATCACCGGTTGTGACCAAAAAACCAAAAATAATTAAATAAAAAAAGATGAACAATCATTTAATTAACAGCATCATGACTAGTCTCTTTATAGTGTAGGTAAGACATATTGTACAATTATACAGGATTCCTAAATACATCACTTTTATTGCAACTAGGTTTTTTTTTGGTGGGGAGAGGCTACACCTAGAGGCACTCAGGAGTTATTCCTGGCTCTGTGCTCAGAAAATCACTCCTGGCAGATGTGGAGGACCATATGGGATGCCAGGGGACAAACCCATGTTGGCCAAATGCAAGGAGCATACAATGCAAATGTTATACCTCTATGCTATCATTCTGTCCCTAACTTTATTGCAACACTTAACATGACTAGAATTCTGTACATTTGCAGTCCAAAATTTAAAAGTAGTCTAGACAAAACAGAAACAATAAAATGTAAATAAAAATGTTCAGAATTATAAATGTAAAATTTATAAATCCTCACTTATTTTATCTACTGTGTCTTTTTTAGTTTTAAGATTATTTATAGAATAGTTTAATGGCTTGACAGAAAATGGAGAATGTACTGTGATTTTCTGTCTTTTTTCCTATACATACTCTATAAACTTTTCCTCTCCCAACCAACACCTTTTATATTTTTTTGTTTGTTGTTGGGCCACATGCTGCAGTGCTAAGGGTTTACTCATGGATCTTTGCTCAGGGATTATTCTGTGGGGGACTTGAAAGACCATGTGGAATTCTGGGCATGGAACTCGGGTCTAATGCCCTCCCCAATGTATTATAATTTTGGACTCTGACACATTTGTTTTCATAATTATTACTCAATATTTGTCCTTTAAATTAAGACACTTTCTTAGTATTGTACATCCTATGGATTTGAACAAATATGTGATATTATATATCTAATGACACATATCACACTTAGTATTTTCTCTGTAATTAATGTCCTCTGTGTCATAGCTTTCTGGCTGCTCTTGGGTCATTCTCAGAGCTTCTCAATCAACTGGGCCATTTGGTCAATAATAGGACTTATCAAGTGTGTTACTTGTGTTCTTCAGTGCTGTGGTACACCAGAACCACCTTAGCCGTGCTCTGGGGCCACATGGTGCCAGGTAGCAAACCTAGCACATGACATGTACCCTAATATATGTATTTATTTTTCTATGTTTGAATTTTAAGAGCTCTCTGCATATTTTATATAATATATTCTTATTAGACATGTCATCTCTTGTTGTTTAGTACTTTACTTCTCATTCTCTTTAACTACCACTATCTCTATATTCCTTTTCTACACCTCTATAAATAAACTTACCTCTCTCCTTTCCTACTTGGAAGACTCGATTTGTTGGTAGGATATTAGAGTTTGTTTTCACTGGGCACTGTATATTGCTGCTTTATAGTCCACAGAAGAGTGGCATCATATGATTTTATTTATTCTTCACATGAATTGATGTCATCAATATTAGTCTTTCTTCTGATTCATGTAATTTTATGAATTCTCAAGTTTTATTTATATTATCATCAAAGGTAAGATTATATCATTTTTAGATTAAAATAATTTTACTTTAAAAGTCATTATTTACAATTATTTGAAAAATTTTATTATCACATTATACTTCTCTGTGGAATGGGGAAGAAATTTAAATAACTAGAGGAAAAATAATTAAGTTTACAGGAAAGTAATTCATTCTGTATTGAATCCATTCTCAGTATCTTCTCAGGGAAATACAGATGATAAGAACTTATCCTTTTATAGATGCTCTATCACTTCATTGGAGTAGAGATGAAAATAAAAGAAAGCATATCCAGAAGCTTCTCCTGTAGAATCCAAACATGAATCCAGATTCATTTCCATGATAAGATGATAATATAAGTGAAAGCTGGTCATGGGGTAACTAGAAAACAAATCTTGGGGATCCACTATGACAGGCTCTGATGCCAGACTGTTTAGACTTAAACTCTGATCACTGCCATCTACAAAATGTCAGACTTCAGAAAGTGACTTCAATGAACCTTTTATAGGGATCAGAGAGCTAGTATGACAAATAAAGTAATTGTCTTGCAACAGCTGACTGAATATTGGTCCTCAGTATTCAATATGATTCCCTGAGCCCAGCCAGGAGTGATCTCTGAGAGCAGAACTGTAAGCAAGTTATGAGTACTGCCAGGAGTGGCCCCCAAACAATAACAAATATCTTTTCTATAAATGTTCTCTGAAAAATTGAGACTATAATAATAGCATCTATTAAAAATCTTATTATAGTAATAAAATTAGGTCACATATATAAGATGACCACCCAAATGATCATTAAATTAGTATATTTTTGTGAGTAAAAAGTGATGTCATTAATACATTACATCAAGATAAAAGGAACCTCAAGGACTTTCTTGGGAAATTCAAAACATATGGGGTTATTTTATTAGAAAACTCCTAACAGGACTTTTTATTACATGTTAGAATTATCCATTTATTAATAATATATTTATTATAGGATAACAAATATTTCCAGATTATTTATAGAAAAATCTTCTGAGAAAATAGTACTCTCTTAAATTAGTATTTTCAGACTTTGTTAATTTGCATAGTATTTTTTAATATAATTTTTTTAATATAATTTTTATTTTGATCATAGTGTCTTACATATTGTTGACAATAACATTATAGGTACATATTTACATAAAATCAGGGGGGATTCCCATCACCAAATTGTCCACCCTACCCCTCCGTTTTTGTCCAACCTCTCATTTCCTCTTCCCTCACCCCCAGGGCGGCTAGAATATGTGGTCCCCTCTGTATCCAACCTCCTACTTAGTAGTCTTGCACCTGTTTGGTCTCGATGCCTCCCTTATCTCCCCCTCTAACTGTAGGCAGGACTAGCTAGTTCAAGTTACATGGTTTTGCCTGAAGAAGAGAAGATAAATAAACTGGGGTAAGAGTCTAATACTCCCAAAATGGGCGGAATCCTTCTAGAGGCTCTCATCATCGATTTGGGAGATGAAGGAGAGAAAGAAGGTGAAACACTCCACCAGTACCAAAAAAAGTGTCAATTATCCGGTGAGGACTCCAGCTATATCGATAAGCACCACAAAAAACAGACGAAAAACAAAGCTAAAAACAAACAAACAAACAAACAAATAAACCAAAAACATGCCATGGTCTTGAAATAAGAAACATGGCATAGCACATAACGAAAGAAAAGAAAAGAAAAGAAAAAAGTAAGTATAATTGGGGACAACGATTTCAATAATCACACCCAAACAGAGAAATCGACCAAAATAGATAGGTAAATAAAAATAATAATAACAATAATAAATGAAGGTAAAATATATATATGTATATATATATAAAATAACCAAGGTATTGTGCTTTTTGTCTTTTTTTTTTTTTTTTTTTTGGTTTTTGGGCCACACCCGGTAATGCTCAGGGGTTACTCCTGGCTATGCGCTCAGAAGTCGCTCCTGGCTTGGGGGACCATATGGGACGCCGGGGGATCGAACCGCGGTCCGTCTCCTAGGCTAGCGCAGGTAAGGCAGGCACCTTACCTCCAGCGCCACCGCCCGGCCCCATATTGTGCTTTTTGTATTTTTGTTTTTTCCCCTCCTGCCCTGGCACAGTAAATATTGGGGTCATTCGAAAAGGAATTCACTTGGCCTAGGAAATATGGGGTTTCTCCGTCCTTGGAGTATACTGTCATGGGATCAGCTCTAGACTTTGCTCAGGATCATTTATTTTCCCAGTGGTGTTTTTTTTTTTTTTGGTGTGTGGAAGACTTCTGTTCTGTCCAGGGTGATACACTCAGAGTTCTGTGTTTAGAGGTCTCAGTATCTGCACAGATCCTGAGGTGGGACTTATGATGAAGTCAGTCTTTGTGGTTCTAGAGGTTCTGTTACCTCAGTGTCGTTTTAATCCATCTTCTGTGGTTGGTGACCTTGGTCTTTGCACTGAACCTAGGATGGCGCCTAGGATAACGTCTTTCTTTGTGCTTCCAGAAGCCCCATTCTGTTGCAGTTGTCTCTGTCAGACCTTTGGGACTGGGGATCATGCTTATTGTGCAAGTCATAGTTCAAACCCTAAACTAGGGCTTTTTTATTGGTCCCAAGATGTATACTGTCTGGTCGTGATTCTAGTAGCCAGTCATCTGTAAGTCACGATCTTGGCTTTTGGACCTACCAAAGGGTGTCGAGTCTTCTGGTTTTGTCTTGTCGTTAGCTGGTAAGGTAGGCTAATCTGCTCTAAGGTCAAGTTGTTCACATTTTCCTCGTTGTCAGGATATCATGTTAGAGCTGGCCCTTGTTGTTGACCCCGCAGTATTAAGGCTGTCCCGGGTGGAGTTTGTTTCCTGCAGCTGTTGTGAAGAGCTGAGCCGATCCTTTGTCTGGGATCCAGGGTTCAAGGCTGGGTGAATGGTATCTAATCATCTGAGGTCTAAGTTGATTCCACATGACATATTTTCAAGGTAGGAGATATCCCTGTATTGTAAACAACTATGAGTTCCTATCTTTAGTAGATAAGAGCTCTTTTTTTATAAGTAAGATTTCCCCTTTATTTAGTGCATCTTTGCAGGGGGAAGTGGAGCTTCATTGTATTGTCGGTATAGTTGGGAGTGGACAGAGGGGATAACAGACACAGGTCAGGGGCCGGGTGGTGGCGCTAATGGTAAGGTGCCTGCCTTGCCTGCGCTAGCCTCGAACGGACCGCGGTTCGATCCCCCGGAGTCCCATATGGTCCCCCAAGCCGGGAGCGACTTCTGAGCGCATAGCCAGGAGTAACCCCTGAGCATCACCGGGTGTGGCCCAAAAACCAAAAAAAAAAAAAAAACAAAAAAACAGACACAGGTCAGATACCGAAAAATGATAAAAAAAATAAAAAAATAAAAAATAATAATAATAATAAAATAGAATAAAATAAAATAAATAAAAATGTATGTGCTCCAAATGTATATATAGGACCAACATTTAAAAAATAAATAAATTTAAGGGGAAAAAAAAACAAACTAAAATGACTTAGCTAAGTTCTTAAAGGACCAAGATGGTGCAAAAGACTACCTTACATTTGGAGGAGAGCAGGTAACGAGGTGGTGTATTACAGGTCTTATGTCTATGTTGGAAGTACAGTTTTCCCCATTGTCTTTTGGGTTTTTCTTGTGATGTGTGGGTTCCTAGGCATCTTCCAATCCCACCCGCTGACCTTCTTCAGGTTGGTTACAATTTGCGGAAGGGATGTCTTGGAAGAGTTCTTGCATTGGGGATACTTTTGGACCTAGGTCCGGTTTCAAGAAACAGTCCACGTTAGGGGGAGTTGGTAGGGAGGGCCTCGCAGCATGAGTCCACAGGGGAGTTAGCTATCTTTTCTTGCCCGGGACAAGGTGTGGGTTTGACTGGGTGTCCCTTCTCTTGGATGCTGGGTGCTGGTTCGTTGGGGTAGGAGGTCGATCTTGTTGCCTAATAGATTAAGGACTGAGGGTGAAGTGTTTTAATATAGAGGGAGGTCTGGATGGGATTGAGGGGTGGAGGGATAGTTGGATTTCCAGAGGGGGGAAAGGGTAAGGTGTACGGAAGGGGTAGGGAGGGAGAAAAGAGAAAAATACATTAGAAAGAAAGGGAGAAGAGAAAGGATAGAAAGTAAAAAAAAAAAATAGAAAAGAAAAAAATAGCTAAGGAAGTGGTGAGAAGAGAGGAGAGAATAGCAAGGGAATGCTAGTTTGCTTGAATGTGTTCAGTGAATAGAACATGTAGCTTGGGTCTGTACGTCGCTGTTACTGCTTCAGTGGTCTGACTGATCACGTGCTTGAAACCCTAAAAGAGGTAAACCTAGAGATAAAGTGTATGTTAAAGAGTTTTCTCGGGGCCATCTCGTAGTGCAAACTGGGCATGGTATCTCGTGTGGTATCCCGAGCTGCCAACTTAGCTTGTCCGCCCTTTGTATCCAAGAACGCCTGTGGACAGAAAAGCTGAGAGGTTATTTTAAATATAGTAAGATAGGGGCATTAATACGTAGTTTTATGGGATGTTTCCATTGGAATCAGTGGTTTGCCATGGTATTCTTTACCTGTGTTCCTGTATACAATCTCTACAGGATTATTATGGGCCATTATTGTAGAAGGTTGATTACGTACCTGTTCTCTCTATGCTGCTGTTCTGGTGTTGCTGCTTTCTTTGTGGTATAATGTATAGTCGAGAGTTTGTGTTGTTCCTTTTTCATGTGTTTTGGGCACTGTTCCCAGGTATATGTTGACTATTACAGTGATTGGAGTTTCTACCCTGTTAGACCCTGTTATTTGATTGTTAAGTATTAGTTGTGATTGAGATGTATGTTCTATGTGCTTCAGAATAGTGCTACCATTCTGTGTTTATCTTTTGTCTTCTGACTTACTTCGTTTAACATAACATGATCTAAGTCAATCCACGTTGCTGCAAAATCTGTGATTGTATCATTTCTGACTGCCATGTAATATTCCATTGTGTATAGATACCACATCTTAATGATCCATTCATCTGTTGTTGGACATCACGGTTGGTTCCAAGATTTGGCTATTATACTAAGTGCTGCGATAAATAGTGGGGTGCACACGTATTTTGGAATGAATGTTCTTCCAACTTGGGGGTATATACCTAGGAGTGCAATTGCTGGGTCAAAAGGGAGCTCAATTCTGAGTTCTTTGAGTACTCTCCAGACTGTTCTCCATAGATGTTGGACTAGGGGGCATTCCCACCAGCAGTGGATGAGAGTTCCCTTCATACCGCATCCGCGCCAACAAAGATTGTTCTCAGTATTTTTGATGTGAGCCATCCTCACTGGTGTTAGGTGGTATCTCATTGTTGTCTTGATTTGGATCTCTCTGATGATGAGTGAAGGTGAGCATGTTTTCATGTGTTTGTTAGCCATCTTTCTGTCTTCTTCAGAGAAGTGTCTATTCATTTCTTCTCCCCATTTTTTTATGGCTTTATTTGGTTTTGAGGGGGTCAGTTTTCTGAGTGCTTTGTAAGTTCTAGATATCAGCCCTTTATCTGATATGTCTAGAGAAAAGATTTTTTCCCATTCTGTTAACTGTCTTCTTGCATTAAGTAAGGTTTCTTTCGCCATGCAGAAGCTTTTTAGATTGATGTAGTCCCATTTGTTTATGTTTGCTGCTAAGGTTCTTGCCATTAGTGCTCCATTCTCGAAGACCTTTTTGATATATAGGTCTTCGAGTATTCTCCCTATTTTATTCTCGATAAACTTTATAGATTCGGGTCTGATTTCAAGGTCTTTGATCCATTTTGAGTTGACTTTTGTATAAGGAGTGAGGTATGGGTTGATTTTCACTTTCGTGCATGTGGTTTTCCAGTTGTGCCAACACCATTTGTTGAATAGGCTTTCTTTGTTCCATTTCAGATTCTTGCCTCTTTTATCAAATATTAGTTGGCTGTATATCTGGGGGTTTATGTCTGGGAATTCTGTCCTGACCCACTGGTCTGAGGTCCTGTCTCTGTTCCAGTACCATGCTGTTTTGATTACTATGGCTTTATAGTATAGTTTCAAGTTGGGTAAGGAGATTCCACCCAGCTTCTTGTTTTTCAGTATGTGTTTGGCTATCCTGGGTCTTTTGTGGTTCCAGATGAATTTTGTGAATGATTGTTCTAATTCTTTAAAGAATTGTGTCTGGATTTGGATAGGGATTGCATTAAATCTATATAGGAGTTTGGGTAGGATAGTCATTTTGATTATGTTAATTCTACCTATCCATTAGCATGGGATGTTCTTCCATTTCTTTAGATCGTCTTCAATTTCTTTCTGGAGTGTTTTGAAGTTTCCCTGGTATAGGTCTTTCACTTCTCTTGTAAGGTTGATTCCTAGATACCTGATATTTTTTGATACTATCTTAAATGGAATTGTATTTTTAATCTCTCTCTCCTCAACTTTATTTTTTGTATATAGAAACGCTACTGTCTTTTGTGTATTGACTTTGTATCCAGCCACTTTGCTGTATTGGCTGATAGTTTCTAGGAGTTTTACTGTGGACTATTTAGGGTTTTTGATGTATATCATCATATCGTCGGCAAATAGAGATAGTTTGTGTTCCTCTTTCCCTATTTGAATTCCTTTGATTCCCTTCTCTTGTCGGATTGCTATTGCTAGGACTTCTAAGGTTATATTGAATAAGAGTGGAGAGAGTGGACAGCCTTGTCTAGTTCCTGACCTTAGTGGGAATGCTTCTAGTTTCTCGCCATTAAGTATAATGTTGGCTGTAGGCTTTTCATATATAGCTGTAACTATCTTGAGGAAAGTTCCTTCTAACCCTATTTTGCTGAGTGTCTTTAACATGAAAGGATGTTGGATTTTGTCAACCGCCTTCTCTGCATCGATTGATATGATCATGTGGTTTTTGTCTTTCATGTTGTTGATGTGATGTATCAAATTGATTGATTTGCGTATGTTGAACCAACCTTGCATTCCTGGTATGAATCCCACTTGGTCGTGATGTATGATCTTTTTGATGAAGTGTTGGATTCGGTTTGCTAAGATTTTGTTAAGTATCTTTGCATCTATGTTCATTAGTGAGATTGGTCTGTAGTTTTCTTTCTTGGTGGTGTCTTTGCCATCTTTGGGAATGAGTGTGATATTAGCCTCATAAAAGGAGTTGGGGAGGATTCCTGTTTTTTCTATGGTTTGGAAAAGCCTATGGAACAGTGGTAGTAAGTCTTCTTGAAATGTTTGATAGAATTCCCCTGTAAATCCATCTGGGCCTGGGCTTTTGTTCTTAGGGAGTTTTTTAATTACATCTTCAATTTCCTCTGAGGTGATTGGTCTGTTTAGGCTTTCTAGATCTTCCTTTTCCAGTCTTGGAAGAGGGTGTTTGTCTAAGAATCTGTCGATTTCTACTGGGTTTTCTAGCCTAGTTGAGTATAGTTGTTCATAGTATGATCTCATGATATGTTGTATTTCTTGGGGTTCTGTTGTAATCTCTCCCCTTTCATTAGTGATCCTATTGATTTGGGTGTTTTCCCTCTTTTTTTTGGTCAGTTTTGCCAATGGTTTGTCTATCTTGTTTATTTTTTCGAAAAACCAACTCCTGGTCTCATTGATTTTTTGTATTGTTTTCTTAGTTTCGATGTTGTTTATTTCTGCTCTGGTTTTTATTATTTCTTGCCTTCTGGTTGTGGTTGGATTTCTCTGTTGCTGTTGTTCCAATTCTTTGAGGTGATCTTTTAAACTGTTGGTTTTGTTATTTTCCTGTTTCTTGACATAGGCCTGTATTGCTATGAGTTTCCCCCTAATTACTGCTTTTGCTGTGTCCCACAAATTTTGACATGTTGTCTCTTCATTGTCATTTGTCTCAAGGAATCTTTTTATTTCTTCCTTGAGTTGTTCTTTGATCCAGCAGTTATTGAGCAGCATGTTGTTTAATCTCCAGGTATTAGTTTTTCTCCATTGTTTCTTCTTGACATCAATTTTGACCTCTGTTGCATAGTGATCTGAAAGGGTACTTCTAATGATCCTTACCTTTGTGATCTTATGTAGGTTGGCTTTGAATCCTAAGACATGGTCTATTCTGGAGAAGGTTCCATGTGGGTTTGAGAAGAATGTGTATTCTGCTTTCTGGGGATGGAGGGCTCTATATAAGTCTATTAGCCCCAATTCTTCTAGGTTTTCATTTAGGGCTCTTATTTCTTTACTGTTTTTCTGTTTGGAGGATCTGTCCAGTGGTGATAATGGAGTATTTAGGTCCCCTACTATTATCACATTTCCCTTCATGTGTTTCTCCAGATTGGCCAGTAGTTGTCTCACATATTTTGCTGACTCTACATTGGGTGCATAGATATTGACCAGGGTTAGTGTTTCTTGGTCTAATGTTCCCCTGATCAGTAAGTATCCTCTTTATCTCTGATCACTTTCTTTATGAACCTCTTTATCTCTGATCACTTTCTTGAGGTTGAATGCAATTTGGTCTGATATAAGAATGGCTGTCCCTGCTCTTTTTTGTTTTCCATTGGCCTGAATAATTACTTTCCATCCTTTGATTCTAAGCCTATGCTTATCCTGTAGCTGTAGGTGTGTTTCTTGTAGACAGCAGAAGTCTGGTTTATTTTTCCTAATCCAGTTCTCTACTATGTGTCTTTTAATTGGAGAGTTTAGTCCATTAACATTTAGGGAAATTATTGAGAGAGAGGACTGTTGTGCAGTTGTGTTGTGTAGGGTGGCTTTTGTTACAATCGGGGGTTTGGATTGTGTAGTTCATCTCTGAGTGGGTCATTTAGGATCGGTTTTGTTTGCACAAATAGCTCTAGTTCGGTCTTGTTTGAAAATGTTTTTAGTCTGTCCTCCCATATGAATGATAATTTTGCTGGGTATTGGACTCTAGGTTGGAAGTTTTTTTCATTCAGTCGTTTAAATATGTCATTCCACTGTCTTCTTGCTTGAATTATTTTGACTGGCAGATCTGGTTTGATTCTTATGTCCCTACATTTGTACTTGAGGTTTTTTTTCTCTCTTATTGCCTTAAGAAGTTCCTCTTTTTCTTTGTTTTTTGCCATTTGAATTACTATATGTCTTGGTGTCAATTTATTAGGATCTATTTTATTAGGGACTCTCTTGATTTCCTGGATTTGGCCTGAAGTTTCATTCCAGAGGGTGGGGAAGTTCTCTGCTATTATCTCTCTGACTACTTGTTCTTCCCCTTTCCCTATTTCCTCCCCTTCTGGTATACCCACGATTCTTAGATTGTTTCTTTTGTCCTTGTTCATTAGGTACTGGACTTTTCCTTCCAGTGCTTTGCCTTTTATTTCTTTGTTGGTTTCTTGTTCATTTTTTGTTTGCAGTTTTCCTTCGAGTTCTTCAATGTGTTTCTCCAACTCTGTGTTTCTGCTAGTAAGGCTTGTTACTTTGTCTGTTAATTCCTTCACTTCTTTTTGTATGGACTCTCTCATGGTCTTTAACATTTCTTCTTTAATTTGGTTGATTCGTTCCTCCATAGATATCTTATACTCGTTAGTTAAGGTTTCTCTCATTTCTTTTATTAATTCTTGTGTTTCCTTCCTCATTGCTGCTTTTAGGTCACCTTCCCATGGATCTGTGCTTTTTGGCGGACTTGGAAACTTGTTAGGTTCTGTCTCTTTATCATCAGATCTTAGGGATCTCTTTGATTTACCCATAATTCTTTGGTTTATTGGTGTGCTTTGGAGTGCTGTTCCTTCCAGTTTCAGCCTGTTTCTATCCCCTGTGGTGTGGGAATGGGTCCCCTCCCTGAGGGTGGATCTAGTGGTACTATTAGGTGGGCTTGCTGCGGTTTGGCTCCTCCTGTGGTCTTTCTATGGCCTGATTCGTTGCTTTGCCCTATTGTTGTCAGCTGGTGCTGGTAGGTAGGAGATATCCGTCTGGGGGCGGGGCACGTTTGAGCGGTTGGCGCGGGTGGGCGTAGCTTCCCTACCTTCCCGGGGGTAATGGAGACCCAGCAGGAGCGGGGTGGTCTTCCGTAGTTTCCCTACCTTCCCGGAGGCAAGGGGAGCCCGGCAGGAGCAGGGCAGCCGTCCACGCGGTCGGCGGAGTCTCCCGACCCTCCCAGGGGCAAGGGGAGCCCGGCAGGAGCAGGGCAGGCGTTCACGCAGTCGGCGGAGGTTCCCTACCTTCCTGGAGGCAAGGGGAGCCCTGCAGAAGCAGGGCGGCCATCCACGTGGTCGGCGGAGTCTCCCGACCCTCCCAGGGGCAAGGGGAGCCCTGCAGAAGCAGGGCGGCCGTCCACGCGGTCAGCGGAGTCTCCCGACCCTCCCAGGGGCAAGGGGAGCCCGGCAAAAGCAGGGCGGCCGTCCACGCGGTCGGCGGAGTCTCCCGACCCTCCCAGGGGCAAGGGGAGCCAGGCAGAAGCAGGGCGGCCATCCACGTGGTTGGCGGAGTCTCCCGACCCTCCCAGGGGCAAGGGGAGCCCGGCAGTAGCAGGGCAGGCGTTCACGCAGTCGGCGGAGGTCTTAATATAATTTATATTTTGATCGTAGTGGTTTACATATTGTTGACAATAATATTATGGGTACATCATTTTTTATAACTAAGAATGTATTCCCATTATGTAACTGTACCATATTTTTTACATACTCATCTGTTTTGGGGTCTTTGGGTTGTTTCCAGTTCTTGGCTTTTAGAAATAGTACTTTCCTTGACTTAGTAAATATTCTTATCATTTTCACTTAGAAATCTTCATCAAGGATTTAAGACAGCACTTTGGCATCTGTTTTCCTTTCTGGGCCTTTTCCTATTAATTCAGGTAAATTCCACATCTTCATTGTATCTGGTGTGATATGATATGTGTCACTAGTGTCTTTTTTATGTGTATCTGTCTGGGATTCACATTTTCTTATTATATCCAGAAATGCTATGTTGTTTTTCACTCCTGAGAATTTGTAACCACAATTTTATTGTATTAATTATATCGATAAAGATGAGCAGAATTGTGTTTCATCTCACATTTCTCAGTTTTGGTGACAGATAATTCTTGTAGTGTTGATGTCTCATTGTTTCGGTTATTAAAGCATGACTTGTAGGTAGAAGTGTTCAATAGTACAAGAGACTCCAAGCAACCCTGTTATCAAAATGGGATTTCTATCTTTACCAATGTCTGAAAGTCTCTATATTTCCAGGTTCAAATCCTGGAAATGTTATGTGGTCCTACCCTAAGTTTGATCATGCTTGAGCTTCAACCAAATATAAGGACTGAATGTGAGCACAGTAGGCACTGGTAAGATTTTCTGTATTCTTTCTATAGTCCCTGCAAGTTTATTTGGATTCCAAGATTTATTTTCTCTATTTGCCAATAGTTGGATATGAATTTAGAATGGGATGGTTTCATTTTGCTTGTATCAGAAAGTGACTTAGTCTTCTATCAATTTATTCTTGGCTTAGAATTGCAGCATGAGCCTTTGGGCTGCTTCCCCTTCTAAAAGGAATCACAGAATCTGTTGGTTTGCAAGGAATTGCAAATATATAAAATGTAAATATATAAATATTAGGGACCTAGAAAGATTAAAATTTGCCTCAGAATTTCAAATATCTTGAGTTTCAAAAAGGAATGAAAGGGACTGAAATTGGAAAATAAATTAGTCTACTATTATTTATAGATATGATATACATACATACATATTTATGTTTATATATGGATATCTGGGATTAGGGTCCTATTCCATGGTTATTGGAACTATTTCCAGCTATGTGCTTAGAAGTGATTTTTAGCAGTGCTTAAGTTACCACTTGTGAAACTAGAGTTGAACTGGGGTTTCTCACATTATAAGATGAATATCTTAATCCCTGTAGTATTTCTTAAGATCTAGGTAATTATTATATATAGAAAATCATTAACACTTATAAACCAATACTGCAAAGTAACAGGTTATAATCAGTATATAGTATCACTCTATTTTTATATGCAAGCTAAGAAGCAGAAAAGAAAATATATAAATCCTGCATATTACTATCAAGAATTATTTAGTACCTACGAATAATGTAAGATAGTATTAAGTCAAGATTTGTATTAAGAAAATAGATTATATTAATTCCCTGTTTATTGACTTTGTATTTGTATTGAAAATTTATTGTATTTTAAGTTTTATAGTTACATCAACCTATATCAAACTCTGTAAATATTGAATTGAATTATTAAACCACATTACAAAAAGAACTTTAACTTAAAATAACAAGAAATATTTCCAAAATTTTTTTTACAAGCTGCAGTTATAAGATTGAGCAAACATAATGGCTGAATAAAATGGCTGAATAAAAATGAGATTACTATCACAGTGTCTAAAAGGAAAAAAATAAAGAGAGAAAGAAAAGAAAAAAAATCCCACAGAGACAGGCAGTTGGGATGGCCTGGGAGTGCAGGAGGTCAACTTCTGACTTTGGTGACCTGATATGTACACTGGTGAAGGTCATACATTGTATGACTAAAACTCAGTCATGAGAAGCTTTGTAACTATGAAAAAACAACTATCATGTACAACTTTGTGGTCATGATGTTTAAATAAAGAAATTCATTTTAAAAAAGAAAGTATAATAAAAAATAAGGAGATAGAAAGATGATTCATGATCATTGATTAGAAAGATCAATAATGTAAAAGTGATTGTTCTGACTAAAGTATTAAAATAATTCCAGTTTTTTATTTAAATAACAGTTTAGTTCTCGAATATTATGTGTCCTTAAAAAATTCCTTAATAGGGTTCTTACTGAGGGTATAAAATATTTTTAGTAATAAGACATATACTTTTATACTAATTCTAATCAATGTCCAATCAGATACATTCTGTCATTTTCTATATAAATATTCTTTTTTTCATTTTCTATATAAATATTCTTAGTTTAAGATTAACTATTTGGGGCCCGAAGAGATAGCACAGCGGTGTTTGCCTGGCAAGCAGCCAATCCAGGACCAAAGGTGGTTGGTTCGAATCCCTGTGTCCCATGTGGTCCCCCGTGCCTACCAGGAGCTATTTCTGAGCAGACAGCCAGGAGTAACCCCTGAGCACCGCTGGGTGTGGCCCAAAATCCAAAAAAAAAAAAAAAAAAAAGATTAACTATTTGTTTTTAAATATATACATATATAACCTTTTCTCCCTTTTAGTTTCTAGGTTAAATATGTTAACTTACATGATAGGTGTTCAGAAAATAAAAGCTTATTTTTTTGTTCTTAATTTTTGTTGTATTGACATTTTTGGTATCTTCAAGTTTTCCAGAGTGCTTGTCTTCAACAGCTGGTCTGTGAAACAGTGTCCGTTTGCAGAAATTTCCTGCAAGTTTGTAAATGGTATGGTAACTAATATAGAATCCAGATGTACCATGTTAAGTAGAAGTAACTTTTTTGCAGATCAGCATGACTTTTTTGCTGACTGATACAGGTGTGCAGACAGGCATTTAAAACAACATTTTAAACCATCACAACCAGAATTTAAAATGTTAACTCTTTTCTACCATTCAGAGAGAAAGGCGATGTAGGACATTTGCTTATTGCTTGACAAAATGCATACTAATCAGACTGGTCACTCTAGGGACAGTTAGTTAGGCCCTTGCTTTGCATGTGGCTGATTCTGGTTCAATCCAAATCTCCTGAACACCCTTACGAGTGATCCCTCTGCACAGAGCCAGGACTAGTCTACAATTTCTAAAATAAATGTTTTCTTTCATTAGAATTGCTGAATCTATGCCCTTTGAAACTTTACATAGAGGGGCTGAGCTAGTACAGTGAGTAGAACACTTGCTTTGTACATGGCCAACCCAGGTGTGAATTCTGGCATTCCATTTGATTTCCCAAATCTGCAGCAGTACTTCCTGAGTGCAGACCCAAGAGTAGCCTATCAGCATCTCCAGGTATGGTCCCAAATAAAAACAAAACAAATTATATAGGACTAATTTCAAATAGAAAATATGGTTCCCAGAAGCTTCCACACCCATTTTTGACTATCACTGCAGGTCCAAATCCACACTCTACTCCTCACTCTTCACTAAGGAATCACTCCTGACAGACATACTACTCTAGACCTGGGGTCCTCAAACTTTTTAAACAGGTGACAAGTTCACTGTTCTTCAGCCTGTTGGAGGGCCTGACTATAGTTAAAAAAAAACAACAACACAAAATTCACAAAACTACTATGAACAATTTCCTATGCACAATGCACCTATCTTATTTTGAAGTTAAATTAAAAAAAAAAGAACAAAAACAATATTTAAAATGAGGAACAAGTAAAGTTAAATCTACAAACTTACCAGTATTTCAGTGTCAAGTATGAGCCTGATTTTGACTAGCTGTAATTTGATGACCCATGCCCTAGAACGAGAGGAGGAATTGAGAGACAGAAAGAAGGAGGGGAGTCAGAGAGAGCAGCTCACATCCCACACATGGGCACGGAGGGCCTGGGATGAGTCTGCTTCTAAGCAAGGTAGACAGCAGAGATAAAAACACCCGGTGGGCAGGATAAATGTCCTGTGGGGGGTGGTTTTTTTTTTAAATATAATTTTTATTTTGATCATAGTGTCTTACATATTGTTGACAATAACATTTTAGGTACATATTTACATAAAATCAGGGGGGATTCCCATCCCCAAATTGCCCTCCCTACCCCTCCGTTTTTGTCCTACCTCTCATTTCCTCTTCCCTCACCCCCAGGGCGGCTAGAATATGTGGTCCCCTCTGTATCCAACCCACTACTTAGTAGTCTTGCACCTGTTTGGTCTTGATGCCTCCCTTATCTCCCCCTCTAACTGTAGGCAGGACTAGCTAGTTCAAGTTGCGTGGTTTTGCCTGAAAAGGAGGTTTTTGCATGTGACCTATGGGCCATGCTTTGAAGACCCCTACTAGATCCTCTACTTGCTTACAGAGATATCTACCAAATGATACCCCCAGTGAATTTTTTAAAAAATTATTATTTTTATTTAGTCACCATGATATTTCAAAGTTATTTATGATTGGGTTTCAGGCAAGCAATATTTCAGCACCAGTCCTTTCACCAGTCTCCACTTCCCGCCACCAATGCTCCCCACCTCACTTTGCCTCTCACTCACCAGTCTTCTTCTATCAGAGGCACTTTTTTAAAAAAAAATTTTATATTTTTGCAATGTGGTTTACAACGTTAAAATTTTGTTTCGTACATAACAGTTTACGACCTTTCAACACCAACTCCTCCTCTTTTAAGTATTTCCCTCTACCATTGCCCATCCCTGTCTTATCACTCAGCACCCTCAACTGACGTGTATTCTACTAGATACTAGTTCTAATATTCATTATTTCTACTGTCTTTGTTTTTTTACCATTGTATTTCTTTAGATTCACAATATGAGAGTTAACTCTGTGTCATATGTGTCTCTCCCTCTGATTAGTGTTACTCAGCATTGACTTTTCAGGGCCCTCCATGTAGCAGAAAATTGAAGGACTTTATCCTTTCTCATGCTCAGTGCCTTTTAGGAATGGAATAGACAGTGAATTCCCTTCTACATGTGGGCCCTGGAAGCCTCAAATTGCCATCTGCAAGTTCCTATTTACACTTTAGACCCTCTGCTCATTCATTTCCCAGACTCACATCCATAATACTCAACGTTGCTTATTTCATGAAGTGTGCAACCACTTATATAGTCATATTATAGCTCTACTTATCATAACTGACACTATGCGCACTTATACCCCCTGTCACTGTGAAAAGTAGTATAAAAGGAAAAGAGAAACACTCAGCCTAATCCCTCAGAAAACTCTCAGACCATATTACGAAGAATTACCGCCAGAACATAAGCAAATATTAGGCGGAAGCCCCCAACGAGTGATGATAATAGCATGGCTCTATCAAGCACAGTCAGTTCAGATAATGACTATGGACACACTTTGAAGATATTTAGAGATCAAAGAACCAATGTTAAAGGTTGTCAAAAGGCACACCTATGAGAGGAGAAATGAGAAAGCTATCATAATAAGTGATGGAACTGAAGTGGGATGAGTTCAAGAGTAAGAATATAAGAATAATTGTAATCTCTGAGGAATCGGGAATAGGGAATTTTATAAATAACCACAAATAAAAGAAATCATAGATAAGAATTTCTCAGAGTTGAGGAGTGCAGGTACTCAGATTCATGAGACCTGAAGTGTCCCAGCAGAAATAGATCCATTGTAAATCATGGTACCTCAATAAAAAATGGTAAAGAAAAAAATCTAAAGGAACATTATCGGTTTTATAAAAATAATAATTTTATATGAAAGTATTACCTTCTTCCTATGTTAGCTAAATTTATATAATCTTTGAATTTAATAGTTTCCTTTTTTTTGTTGTACTCTATTTTGAATTTTAATACTGAAAAGCAAACAACACAATTTTTCAATAAATTGTGTTTTATTTTGATAAATTTCCAAAATCAACTGTACTGTAAACCAAACACAGCTGGAAATACACATGCAAATGCCTACATCTATTCTACATTTTAATAATTTGCTCACCTATAGAATTACCTGGCATTTTGAACAGTTTGAAAACTAACTCAAAATAAAGACTCTTTCTGAATAAAATGAACCACTAAATTTTCCAAAATACATTTCATACTACTTTTGTTTCTGAAAAAATTTTGGTGGTTTATACCATATAGGAAAAAAACTAATAAAATAAAAATTATATATATATATATTGGTAAAGTTCTAGAATTTTAGTGAAGAAAAATGAGGTAGAAACTTAGTAAGGGGTTGGAGAAAGGACTATTATAAATGTATTTTACAAAAGAGGTTTTAAAAATGTATTGAAAATTTTGAACAGAATTCACTTTTGTTTAGGAGATATCCTGCAATAGAATAATACTGTATCAGTTTAATAAAATATGCTGCTGAGGGCTATAGTGATGGTTTTAGTGTATGTACATGGAAAACCATATCAATATTGTAAATTGCAGTAGTACGATCAATCAAAAAATAAAATAAATTTCAAAATTCAGGTTAAAATACTTTATGCTTCTTATCTGAAAGCTGACTATGGTTATAAATGATATATTATTGATTAGCTCAACTCTCTGGTATGAAAATAGATTGAACCTATATGACATAATATTAGCAAATAAATGTGATAACTGCTGATACCTTAAAAGTCATTTAAATATACGAAAGAGATCTATTTAAAATAGCACAATAGGTGAAAGTGGCAATTTTTTACAACTATTCTCAATTGTGTAACTCCTTTGAATAATAATTGGGACTATTTGGAACTTAATAAAGCTGTTTTGAGCTTGTTCCATAGGATGGAATTTGAAATATCAAGATGCCTAAAGGGATACATCTTGTATAAGTAAGTTGTAATTTTCAGAATATAAATTAATCATAATTATTTTGATAAGGTTTCCTAAATAAGATAGTCTGCAAACTTTAAAATTAATATGTTCTTTATTTTCTAGAATATTGAAAACTGAGTTTTATGTATGTATGCAGGTTTACATTTGCATATTCAAAATACCTTAGCCATTTGTTTTCTATTTTAAAAATAGAAAATCTTTTTAGTGCACTGAAAAATTTAAATACTAGGGTTCTCTATTCTTGATTCTAGCTGTTAACTGAAGAGATGTACCTGTCCTTTTTGTGGGTGGATGCATCTTTCCATTTGTGCGTTGCAAAATAATTTCATTCAGCATTTGGATATTGGCATTCATGAACTTGAAGACAATGTGCTAAGCTTATTTATTAACCTGATTTAGTTGCAGCTGAGTTAATGAAAGTTTGCTAAGGTCTTTCAGTTAATAGATGTGAAAGTCACCTCTTGAGTCTATCATTATTTAATCTGAAGAGTCAAGCATAACAAAAATTTATGCACACCATAACACAGAGATACCACTTGTTTATATACATTTTCCTTCTATTTTAATTGGTATACATTAATTCAGCAAGTGGTACACAAAGTACTCTCTGTGATCATCACAGAACAACAAGATACATAAATAACTTTTCTGCAAAGCTATGAGAATTAACTGACGGGTAGTTAATAAGGACCCAAAGCATTTTCCTAGTCTACATCCCAGTTGCTTTGCAATAACAATCAAAAGGTAAAAATACAGGTTTAAAATTGTTCAATATAATATTCATACGTAAGACAGTGCTGTGGTTTTATTAGAAACATGGTATAAAAATATATAGCCTTTCTATTACAATAGTTTCAAGGCACTTTTTTATATTATCACCTTGGGGTCTCAAGAATATTTTTATTACATACATAAATGTCTGTCTAATAGTTTGTATATTACTTTGTATTGCTATAAGGGAAAAAAGGAAATAATCTTTATCTGGTTCAAATAGTTGTTTTTGAGTAATCTTATATATTTTACAAAGTGTCATGTATAAGCCCAGCATTGTGTGTCTGTACGTGTATATTGTGCCCAGTATCTGCAGGTACTCAGAACTGGTGAGTAAATCATTTTCCTTTTCAATATGAAGTGTACAATCTGTCAAAGCACATTTTATCAGATAAATAAAATAGAACTTAATAATTAAAATGAATTGTTATTATGTTATGAATAAAGATACAGTTTTTCTTTTTTTTTAAATTTTTTATTTTGATCGTAATGGCTTACATATCTTTCATAGTAGTATTTTAGGTACATATTAACATTGAATCAGGGGAATACCCATCACCAAATTTGTCCTCCTCCATCCCAGTTTCCTTTCTGCAACCCATGTACCCCACTGTCCCCCCTCCCCCCGGGCTGCTAGAGAAGGTGGTACCCTCTTTGTCTAGCTTACTATTAGTGATCATATATCTGTTTGGTCTTGGTACCCTCCCTTGTTTCACCCTCTATTTGAGAGGTGGAGCTAGATAAATTGAGTTATGTTGTTCTGTTTGAAGGGGGGAAAAAAGCAATAGATTGGAGTACAAAATAAGAAAAAAAGAAGTTAATATGCTGAAAATGGGCAGAGTCCTTCTAGAGGCTTTCAATCTCAGAGATACAGATAGTTTTATCAGCAGTAGTAAAACAGCATTTGACAGTGCAAATTACTAATTACTGTGTAAAGGTTATTTAATACCTTTGAAGTAAAAAGTCTGATTGGTTGAAGAGAAGGGGCTTACAGGAAATAAGAGCTTGGCACTAAAAGTTATGGGTGCTTATTTAAATACATTTTTTTTACTTTTACAATTTTGTTATTTTTATTATTAAACTTTTTTAACTTAAAGAACCAAGGCTTACAAAGCTATTGGTAGATGAATATTATGCATAAAATCTCTGTCTTTGGAATTTATTAAAGATCTACTTGGAGTGTTTACTTGCCTTTTATACTTGGGTGATGTTTTGTATTTCTGATGTCTGTCTATCAGTCTCCTCTGTTTCAGTCTTTTTTTTTTTCCTGTTATTTCACATCTTATTTCCAAAATTGGCTTTTTTGTTTTTTTCCTAAAAAAAAAAAAAAAAACTATCTGACAGACCTGTAAAGGCTAGATAATATTTAGGACTGAATTTTCTTTCCTACAGAGTAATTCCTTGCCCCAGTGTGAAGGACAAGCTCTTTACCTATCATATTGGCCCAAACATGTTATTTTTATCTTGTCCTTAAGATAAGTTTAACCTCTGTCAGAAATCTAGATTCGTAACATCCATGAGATTACCACATAATTAATCACTCTGGCACCCACAGCCTGAAACCCTCTTTAAAAATATGCTTCCCTGTTCTTTTTTCCTATAAAAACCTCTCCTTGTGCATATTGAAGACTGAATAATTATCTAAGTTGTTTCTCTATCTTCCAAAGTTTGGTTTTCTACTGAATAAAGCTTCTTTATCCACTACCATGTCTCTCAATTGATTGGTCCCTCAAGGGTCAGGTCAATGGAACTAGACCTTTGAGATTCCAAACTTAGTTCCCAAATAAACAAGCAAATAAACAGAAAACCAAGACCAAAAATGGGTCCAGAGACATAGTGCAGTAGGCAAGGAATTAGTCTTGTATATATCCTACCCAGGTTTGAACATTGGCATTCTTTATGTAATGCAAGCTCCACCAGAAGTACAGAGAGCAAGAGCAATCCTGTGTATCAAGGGGTCTGGCACAAAATCAAACAAACAAACAAACAAACACAATCAATTTTTGAGTATGAGTTATTATTGGTTAAAATCTTCCACAGAGTTCCTGCTCCTGTACTTCAGATGGATGTCTATCAGCCCCACTAAGGTAGCTGGCAAACTACATTCAAGTTCCAATTGATCTACACAGCTTGGGGAATGGATACCTGAATTCTCATGGATCCATGTTCTCAGGCTAGAATGAAGGGCTGTTCTTTACAGGGATGTCAGTTCTGACCTACACCCAGATTTCTCAAATTTTGATTTACCTTTATAAAAAAAGAAGTTCAGAAAAAGACATATAAATGAAAAGAGAAGAAAGTGGGAGCAAGGAAAAAGAGAACAAAAATGAGTGTCTCTTGCAGAGTAGTCTTTCATTGTTCAAGTTGGGTTTTAATAAAATGGATCCCCAAACAGTGCTCAGAGGACCAGAATCTAGTTATTTCTTGATAATTCAGGTTGTGGTTCAATGGTAGGACTTAAAGATACAGTGCTAGAATGTCTTTCATTTTTCTTAAAACCCATAGATAAGTGAGACCATTCTGCGTCTTTCTCTCTCTGACTTATTTCTCTCAGCATAAAAGATTCCATGTACGTCCATGTATAGGAAAGTTTCATGACTTCATCTCTGACGGCTGCATAATATTCCATTGCGCATATGTACCACAGTTTCTTTAGACATTCATCTGTTGAAGGGCATCTTGGTTGTTTCCAGAGTCTTGCTATGGTAAAAAGTGCTGCAATGAATGTAGATGTAAGGAAGGGATCTTTGTATTGTATTTTTGTGTTCCTAAGGTATATTCCTAGGAGTGGTATCACTCGATCGAATGGGGGGTGTTCTTTACATGACTGAAACCCAACCACAATCATGTTTGTAATCAAGTTGTTTAAATAAAATATATAAAAAAGATGCAGTGCTAGAAAGGATCAGTTATTATCGATTCTCCAGGAATACTGCATCACAATTCAAGCTTTCCCAGGGTTTTACCCAGCAAATTCTTGTATTAAGGCTTCTGTTCCCGCTAAAATTTCTTTTCTTTGAGAGGTTCCAGTCACTGGGCTAGTGATGGAACAAACTTATTGGGCATCATTTCTGCTCTATGAATCTTTTTCAGTCCTCGTGATATTTGTCTTCTATGAGGCTGGTTACATAGTAATTTCTTTAGCTCATTATTTTATCACTTCCCAAAATATACTGCTAGGTGCCTCCTGTATTCCTGCCTGTATCAGATTTATATTATCTACTTGAAGGTCAAGCATTTTTTTTTATTATTTGACATGTTTGGAAACATGTTTAGTGAAAGAAAACATAAATATTAATTTTGAGTCCTTGAAACATTTGGCTGTAATTTTTTATCAATGAATTATGATTTTAAATTCTAGAAATTAAGCATTGAAATGTATTGGTGATACTGTGGTTAATAAGAAAAATGTAAAAAAAAATGAATGAATAAAAGGGGCCAGTGAGGTGGCGCTTTTCAAGTGCTAGCCAAGAAAGGACCGTTGTTCAATTCCCTGGCATCCCATATGGTCTCCCCCAAGCCAGGGGAAATTTCTGAGCTCTTAGCCAGGAGTAACCCCTGAGCATCAAATGGGTGTGGCCCGAAAAACCAAAAAAAAATTAGAAAAATGTTTGTGTAGGAGGAGGGAGATTGGAGGCAGGTGGTAGAAATGTAGCACTGTTGAAGGGGGGTGCTCTTTCTGTGAGTGAAATTTATCTACAGTCATGTTTGTAATCACTGTGTTTAAATAAAAATATTATTCCAAAAAAGAAAAATATATTTGGTTATTTTTCTTGAAAAAGTGGCTTTATTTCTGATTTTGTTGACTCCTGTACATTATATGAAAGAACTGCTTATAAAACTATATATTAGATCTTCATTCATCATTAAAGCCCAGATTCCTCTCCTTTTACTGTACATTGTGTCACTAACCTTTTCTTTCACTACCTGGAACATAGTATGAATTCTAGTCCTTGCTAAACTTGATACCATATATAATTTTCCAGTCTGAGGCCTGTGGTTGGATACTTGTAGCTTATGCCCCTTTCTGGGACTTGCTGGATCTTCCAAGACCCAATGACTTTCTATTGTATTTCCCTTAACTCTACCATCATAGGCAGGTGAGAGATAGCCTTCCTGCAAGGATACAAGCAAATGGTCTAAGAGGAAATTACCTAATTAGAGGATGCATTTGTTTTGACTGCATTTATTTTTTTGAAGGTGATATTGAAAGGCTAATAAAATCAATTTGGTTACCTGGCACTAATTCCTATTCATATCACTAGAACATATATATTTGTTTTTCATCTGAGGTTTTGATTTACAACTCTTCAAACCTTGGAAATATCCTACTTGGGTGAGCTAAAAGTGTCATTCGTTCTGTGAATTGGGTAACTTCGGAAACTTTTACATAAATAAGGAGTCTGGTTGCCAGAAGAACCAAATTGTGCTTACAGGGATTTAATTATTCTCTTGGTTTCTGACTATGTGGAGTGGAGACATCCTCACTAGCACAACACTCAGGTGATTTATACATAATAAATTTTTTTCAAAATAAAATTAGCAGTCAGAGAAATAGCACAGTGGTAGGCATTTGCCTTGCATGCAGCCTATTCAGGACAGACAGTAATTCGAGGCCTGGCATCCCATATGGTCCCCAGTGCCTCCCAAGAGGATTTCTGAGCATAGAGCCAGGAGTAATCCCTGAGTGCCAATGGGTATGACCCTCCCAAAAGAAAAACAAAAAGTATAATAAAATTAGGAAATTAACTTAAATTGCTTTTAATTTTTTAGCAGTACTTATATATAATATGTATGATTTAAAGACATAAGAGAAAATATTACATCAACTTTCTTTTCACTTTGTAATCCATAATTTTCCTTGTAATTTATAATGATAAGTTTAATAGACACCATGTTGTCCAGTGACATCATTCACTCTTTTCTCTTTTTACAAATATTTGTACCAATTTAGTAGTTAAAGTGTGAAAAGTACTTTAAGAGTTCACTTAAAAATATGAATTGATGGGCCTGAGAGATAGCTCAGTGGTAGGGCCTTTGCCTTGCATGCAGCTGACCCAGGACAGACCATAATTCAATTCCCCAGCAAGCCATGAGTGATTTCTGAGTACAGAGCTAGGAGTAACTCCTGAGCATCACCGATGTGACCCAAAATAATAATAATAATAATAATAATAATAATAATAATAATATATGGGTTGAATGCATACATTATATATAGGAGACTAGTGTTGAATTTCTGATATTTTCTGATACTTCCAGAAGAGATCCCAAGTAAGAACTCAGAAATACTTCCTGAGAGTATGCTTAGTGTAACCTCCTAAAAGGCAGGAATTTAAAATAAGTTTTAAAGCTATAATGACAGTATATTTTATGCCTGTAACCATATCTCATGGTATGTACAAAAATAACTGTTTTACTTAAACTAGTTTTGTACTCAGCAGAAAGTCAATTGAAAAATGGGATAATATCTATTTCCAGAAACTTGTTCAATATTCTAGAGTTCTTAGTTTTTGTGCAAATTTAAGTTCTTTCTGATGTCAAGTGTACTTCACGATGTGATTCTTAACCCCAGTTGACCAACTCTCTAGACCTAGTCATTAGAACTGATTGATTTGAAATCTTACCTGAGCAAAAAATTTCTGTCATTATTGTTGTTGAGTTTATGAAGAAATATCATTTTAGAATGCGGACTTTTCTTAATGCTTGAAAACCCTTATTTTAAACACAAACATGCCAAATCAGAAATGTTTCACAAAATAGGAGGCAGATATTTTTGGAATTATAAAATTTGATTTATAAAAATTATCTTGGTCAATAACCTAATAAAATGCTGATTTATCTTCTAGGCATTTCATTGTTGCCAGTAGAGTACCTGCCCAGATTTTTGGTATCTTGACAGAAAATCAAATGAGACACAGAGGTTATAAAGTAAAGCAGAGTGAAAATGAAAAGTACAGTCTGCAAGGTATGTAGTTTATGTGATAAGGCTTTTAGGAACTATTTGTGACCTCAGTTTCTCAATATGCTTGCTGTTGACAGCTTGAGATGACTGGGAAGATGTGTATAATAGCTATACACATATAATGGTTGAAATGTTCTACCTAGACTATCACTTGGTGGGTTTCCCCATTTTACTTATTCTCTATCTAAACTGCCTACATTGTCTTCGGGGGAAGATGCAAACAGAGAAGATTTTTTTAATAGTTAGTTGGAAGTTCTCTATAATTGGGAGAACTAGATTAATTGAAAGAAATACAAAAAGTGACAAGCTTCTTGTGATTCTGCGAATATTCCACACCTCAACACAATTAAACTTTAACATGTAGACATCAGCACTTACAACCGGTGGGTCACACTTGGATGTGATTTAATTAACAAAAATTTCTGTGCAAGTGTCAATGTGTTAAATAATTCCATCAGATACATAGTAGCATTTATTTGTTTCCAAATTAGGAACATGAGACTGAAGATTGTAATGTATGTGAATTTACATTAAAAAACAGTGCTAAGACCCTGTTTCCTGACTCCATAATGAATCTAAGGAAAAATAAAAGTCATAATAGGGCCGGAGTGGTGGCACAAATGGTAAGGCTAGCCTAGAATGGACTATGGTTCGATCCCCTGGCATCCCATATGTTCCCCCAAGCCAGGAGCGATTTCTGAGCACATAGCCAGGAGTAACCCCTGAGCATCACCAGTTGTGGCCCAAAAAAACAAACAAAAAGTGCTCAAAAAAGAAAAAGCGTAATAGAAAAAATTCATCAATTTATAATTTTGTTCCAAGTTGTATCTGAGCTATTTAAATTGACTAGTCAGTGGTCTTTCAGCTGACCTGTAAAATTTAATTCTAATTTTAATCATCTTATTTTGAGAGACAAAGATGACAGTTATTTCTTTCTCTTTTATTTACACTTGAGTTCCTTTTGTTTATAATTGTATTTTATGAACCTTCATTTCAACTAAGTGAGAATAAAAATTTAGAGGACAATTATCAAATTTTGGAACTTCATCTAATATTGTACTTGACATCTGGCAATATTTAGAGTGAAGACTCCTCTCAATTTTTATAATTCTTCCTTTTTACATTTGCAGAAGATAATTTTCATTTTTCTTGTTTTTCTTTATTTAACCCTTTACTTTGGATTTTCTTGTCTCACATTTAGGTTTGTTTAAGTTCTGTTCTTTATATTCTTTCTATATATTGAGTTTTCCCTGCACATTTCCTTTGCACAATCACTATTTCTAATAGTGACTTCAAATGTTTGTATTCTGATTCTTTTCAAAGACAATTTTATCTGGGTTTGAGCTCCAACACTGTAAAAATAAAACACAAATAAACAAAAATAACTGGATTGTTGTGGATTAAAACAATGACAGAAAAAAATGCAAGAAGAGCACCTTAGCCCTTGCTCTCACTCTGTAGCCCTCAACTTCAGAGCCTTCTATGTCCAATTAGAATATATATATAACTGTCTTACCTCTGAAGGTATTTTTTCTAATATGTTTTAACGTGTTTATTGCTTCTTAAAATTTATATAAATTTTATATTTAAAATCTGTTTAATATCAATTAGGACATTATATTCATTAGACCCCAATCATCTTTCATTTGAATGTACTTATACCAACGTAGTACTATTATTAAAAAATATTTAATAAGGAAACAAACATTTTACTTTGAGATGTATTATGGATCTAGAATATGAGTTCATACTAGGTTGCTGGGTTCAAAATCAGGCTATACTAGTTGATAACTCTATTATTGAGTAGTATTTATATTCTCTGGGTGTTTTTTGTACTCTGCACTTCAAACTAACATCAGCAGAAAACCATCTCAAATAAACCAAGTTTCTTATTTTTGTATAATCAAGTTACAGAAAAACTGTGAATTTTTGGTGCATCTAGTATGTAAATTAGAGTTATTATAGTACTACCTTGAGAGTACTTGGACTCTTTACTCTTTGCAGAGATGAATATGAAGAACAATTCATGCCTCCTAATCATTGCCCATGTAATGCACCACTCTTCCCTAGAAGAGTACAAAATTTACTTCTTGAAGAGCTTCTAGATTTGAAATGCTGTTTAAACAGTTCTTGTGTAATTTAATTTTTTAAACTTTTATTTTATTTATTGATTAATTGATTGGTTGGTTGTTGGGCCACACCCAGCTTTGCTCAGGGATTACTCCTGGTGCTACACTCAGAAATAGCCCCTAGCAGCCTGGGGGACCATTAGGGTGCCAAGAGTCGAACCAGTCCTTCCTGGTTGGCCACTTTCAAGGCAAAAGCTCAGCCTCTAATGCTATCTTTCTGGCCCCTAATTTAATTTATTATTATTGTATTATTTGGTTCTGGGGACATACTTAGTGGTACTCAGGGCTTATTTGTGTCACTGTATTGAGAGATCACTCTTGGATAGTTGAAGGGGAACATATGGACTGGGAATAAAATCTTGTTCACTTACATGCAAAGAAAGCATCTTCTCTTCTGTATTATTCCTTTCTTTCTTGCTTCTTGTTTTAAAATAATTTATAGGGGCCAGAGCAATAGCACAGCCTGGCATGTAGTTGATCCGAGACGGACCTAGGTTCTATCCTTAGTATCCCATATGGTCTCCAAAGGCTGACAGGAGTGATTTCTGAGTGCAGAGCCAGGAGTAACCCCTGAGCACCTCTGGGTGTAGTCCAAATTAATATATATAAATGCATATATATACTAGATATCTTGTTGCTAGATTTATTATATTTCCAGAACTTCAAAATTTACATATAATTCAGTCAATCAACAAATATTAGGTGTCATTTTGTTATAAGCACTACTATTAATGGGGATTTAAGAGAAAGAATAATACATGATCATTGTTTTAAGTTTTTCTATGTAATTTAGTTTGGGGTAATGGCAATAAAAAAGGAACATACTGAATTCTAAAATTTGCAGGTCTAGTTTTATCAAAGCTAAGTTTGGTTGTTCAATCCTAAAAGTCCATTTATTAGAGAGAGAGAGAGAGAGAGAGAGAGAGAGAGAGAGAGAGAGAGAGAGAGAGAGAGAGAGAGAGAGAGAGAATGAGAAAAACAAAACCAAACACATGTTATTTTGGTGCTAGAGAACTTAGAAGATAATTGATTTATTGTCTAATAAAAATTCTTTTTATTTTCTGGTTGATGATAGAGGGTCATATGGGGTTGTTTGGAAAATATACTAGAAAATATTATAGCCATTTGTTAGGAAGAGATGGCAGTCCTGTCAGAACTTTCTGATTGGTTTTGGGTCTTAATGAATACTCAGAGGTGATGATCCTTCCCTTATTAAAAGTTTGAGATATTGTGGTTTAAAAAGCATTCATCTCTAGCATCATCCTGATCGCATTCAATAATCTTTATCTATGACCTTATGTTTGCTCTTCATACAATATATGAGCAAATATGCAAAGCATAATAAGATCTTTCATAGTTAGGACACAGGGCAATGAGCAAGGGACTATAGTAATTGATAATAATTATATATGTGAGGGACAAGATGAAATTGCTCAATTAATCTAGATTTAAGTTTGGAGAATAGAAAACATTATTGTCTATATAATAGAGTTTGAAGAAAAATTGATAGCTGTAGATTATTATGATTGGCTTCAGTTGCCTAAACATGATCTTTGAACTTCAAAAATACATATTTTCACTTTTGATTTACAGATAATTTTTTGTTTTGGTATGTTTTAAACATATTACAAGGTAAAATATGGAAATACTAGTACAGGTAATATGATGACAACTCATAGGAGTTTATTCTAATTTAAGAATACCTTAAATATAAAAATATATAATATATATCCTTTTCTGTAATCTGTATCTATTTACTCTCTTGCCCAAATTACTCTTCAGGATCAACTGAAAAATCTCTCAACAATTCTGTTAGATTACAACTATTAATTTTATTTATGGCAATATTTTTAATTTTTTGAATTACTTAGATCAACATTCTGTAAAATTCTGTGTTATACAGATTAATTTTAAAGGGCTACAGTAATGTTAACATTGAATAGTTTGATAATAAAAATGGTATTTCCTCTTCACTACCACTAAAGTTCCCTACCTCCTGTTTTTGATTTATGTTTCCGACATGTCAACAGTAACTATATTAGAGAATTTCCTTTTTTGTCCCTTTATATAATGCCAGTGAGCACATTTCTAGAATATGATACAATTAACATTTATTAATATTTTCTTATAAAATGTTCCTATGATTAAAAACATTTTGGTTTATTTTATCAGTGGGGAGTAAGTTGCTATTACTGCATAAAATAAATATTTTGGGGGCCGGAGAGATAGCATGGTGGTAGAGCCTTTGCCTTGCATGCAGAAGGATGGTGGTTCGAATCCCGGCACTCCATATAGTCTCCCAAGCCTGCCAGGAGCGATTTCTGAGCATAGAGCCAGGAATAACCCCTGAGTGCTGCCAGGTGTGACACTCTTCGCCCCCCAAATATTGTTGTTTGAGGTCAGTGATCCTTCATTTGTAGATTAAAATCAATGCTTCCAGGTAATCAGCCTTATCCCGCCTCATCGTTTTTTTTTACTTGCTTACCTCTTTCCTTCATTGAATTTCCTTTTTTTCCTTTATTTATTTATTTACTTATTTATTTATTTATTTTTGGCTTATGTAAATTTTAGTCTTCTACAAATCTGTAAACTGAATTAGTTTCCTCAAGATTCACCATGGGATCATATAGAACTAAGTATTTTTCTTTAACTGATTTTTTTTAAAGATTGTCTCCTTGAGTTACGGGAGAGACAGAGAGAGAGAGAGAGAGAGAGAGAGAGAGAGAGAGAGAGAGAGAGAGAGAGAGAGAGAGAGAGAATTAAGAGAAAAGCTTAAGAAAAGCCTGTGATTCTGAGATGAATGTCACCTATCATCTTTCTTATTGTTCTTGATAGCATACTTACATTATAGTGTAAGTGAGGCTCAAATTACATACCTATGCATAAATAATATTGAAATGAAGATTAACCTGTTTTTCTTTTTCTGGCTTTGGGATCTGGGGTTGGAAGGGCACACCTGCTCAGGGCTTACTCTTGGTTCTGTTTAGGGATCACTCCTTATGGTGCTTGGGAAACCATATAGGACGCTGAGAATTAAACCTGTGACATATACAAGCAAGGCAAATCCCCAATATTTTTAAATCTTTCTCAGCCCCATAAGGACTCTCTTCATTTAAAACCCATCTAATGTGTTGAACATGTTAATATTCCCTTCACTTTTATATTTTAGCATTTCTTTATCATATGATCATTTTTCTGACAGGAGATTGTAACTATAAACATTGCTAAAGAAGTTATTCAAATATATTATTAAAAGGTTTCTAGGTTAGAGAATGATGATAATGATTGGTTTTCCCAAGCATTTTTTAATTTTCATCAAGTACATTAAATAATTGCACCTGCCAAGATAGAGGAGCTAGTTGATTACATTAATTCAAAATTTTGTCATGGTAAATTTTAGAAAACTTCTTTTCCCATCACCAAATTTTTTAAAATAAATTAAGGTTCCATGTGACATGATAGTTTTTTTTCTTGGTATCTATCCTAAAGTTTCTAAATAATCATACTAAGAAATGTGTGGCCTTACATTCACTATAGTACTATTGACAATTGTCAAAACATGAAAACCACCTAGGGTCCAAGACCAAATGACTGAATAATTGGATATATATCCAATTATATAATCATATAATAAACACATTATATACAATATAATCATATAATAATTAATCATATATAATATTACATGTTATCTTTCACCAATATATATTTAATATGATATATCCAATATAATATCCAATATATCCATTATATATGTGTGTATATATACACACATATCTATGCAAAATTAATGAAATATTTCTTAGCTATAAAAGGATGAGTGAAGTTAGTCAAAAGGGAGAGACACAGACGAATGATCTTCCATATGTGGCTTATAAAGAACCCAGTAAGAGATAACAAATGTCTCAAGAAACTGAAAACTAGACTACCAAACTGAGCTTTACAATGGTGAAAGATGAATGTGGTGGGTTGAGAAGGTAGAACTGGGAATATGGTAGAGAGAAGCAGACACTATGATGAAGGATGTAAGTTATGGTGTAAAAATTTAAAAAATATTTATTTTAGTGGACGGATCAATAGCATGTGGTAGGGCATTTGCCTTGCACATGGCCAACCTGGGATTGATTCCCAGCATCCCACATGGTACCCAAGCCTGTCAGGAGTAACCCAGGTGTGATGAACTTTATAGTTTCTTTTCAATAAATGTTCTATAAGTAGAAAAATATCTACTTTTATTGTTAAGGGCTTCTCAGATAAACAAAGTATGCAAAGTATAAAGAAAGATGAATCATAATATTTTAACTTTAAACTATTTACATTAAAGAGATATAGAGGATGCCAAACAAAGAAAATATCATGAGAACTCCTTTTCCTTCTGGAAAAAATATCCCATCTGACAGACACAAACTTTCAGTCATCAATCTTAGCACAAATGATTTCAGTTTGTAAAGTGATTTCTCATTTTGCAATCTCAGTGTTATCAGCAGTCAGTGGAACAAAAGACTCCTAGAACAAAAGGAGGCAAATTTGTATTTCCCTAATGGAGTCTCATTGGTTTCTATTGGTTTCTCATTGGTTTTTAAATCTCCTTTTTTATGTAAAAGCCAAAGAACACACCAATTTCTAGAATGCTGCCTCCTGGGAAATTATATTTGAGAAAACAAAAAGTGTGTACTTTGGGTTCTAGTCCTCACCTGAAAACAAAAACAAAAACATGTACCTTAAAACTCCTCTCACAACCTTATTTCCTTAAAATTTCCACCTGCAAGGAGATAGCAACAGGCTTCAAAGAAAGTCAGGGTGCAAATCTTTTTTCGTTTCTACTTTGTGCCCTTATCCTAAGAAATATTACTAATTATTATTATTTTAAAATTATGTTAAAATTTCCTTGAAGAATTCATATCATAGTCACTTCTTTGTTACCTGTGTTTACTTTGATATTCTCAACTCATTTTTACCACAGGGGAATTTGAGGGATGCATGGCTAGAATTAAAAAACTGTCTTTACCCAGGTCTTTCCAAAATAATTTTCTCTTTTTAAATTAAATAAAAACTAATTTAGTTTTGTTTAGTTGGGTGGGCACCTGGTGGTGTTCAGGGCTTACTCACATATGAGACTCCTGAAATCAAACCTGGTTTGGTCCTGGGTAGGGGTTGGCCAAGTGCAGAGCAAATGCTCTACTACTATGCTAATTGCTCTGTCTACCTAACAATTATTTTCTTAGTAGCCAAGCAGTTTTGCTAAAAATATAATAAAATTTTAATTTATGCTCCTCACCCTCAAGTCACATGTGTATAATTAGACCTTCTCTTTATTTTGTCTAGAATAACTGGTGAAAAAAATAATTTTTTTCCTCCACCATTCATAAACCAGTGTTTCTGTCAATGGATTTGAATGCAAGTTGGCCTTTTGAGTACATACATAATGGAAACAACTGTATGGTTTAATGCATTATTTCCCAAACAGATGTTTCAGACCCCCATGGAACACTGGAAAATCAAGAGTGGTAAATAGCAGGCCTGTATTAACTGCAGGTCAAATTGGGGGTGCTTTACATTTTAGTAATTTAAAGAAGGTAGATTTTTAGGAGGTGCTGAGTGTTCTTTAAATGAAGGAGTTACACAAATCAATTTAGGAATCTCTGTATTTAGTGATATCTGCCCCCCCAAATTTACTGCTCAACGTTTGTGTTTATAATATGTTAAAAATTATACTTTCCTTACTTTTTTAGGGAAGGAACATCTACTGAATGGATTTAAATGTAAAGATTTTTTTTTATTGTTTTTAGCATCTCTATATTCATACTGGCTTGAGATAATTGAGATAATTTTGTGATAGACTTTAAAACATAAGAGGTGCTTTGAAGACCCTCCAACTTTTTAGAAAAAAATTTCCAAGAATGGAATATTCTTGTTTGAGTGTTATCAAATAGTTTTATAGATACATTAGTTGAATTGTTATGCATAGTTAAAAAGGTGCAGTTGCTACTTGAGAAATAAGTAGAAAGGAAACAGAGTGAAAAACATGATTGGGAAATAAGCTGTCAGAGCTAAAACAGAAAAAAAATGGTTCCTATTGAAATTCTTCTAGCAACTAGAAGATTTTTGGAATTTGACATGCTTGTCAAAAGATTGCTGTGAAGTGTGTGATATGGTATCTTACAACTCTATTGCAATCTTTTCAATGAAATTTGCATAGCTCACTGAATCATTTCAGTTCACTGTTTTATTTCTGAGTAAATGAACATACACGGCATTCTTTCTTAAATTAAAGTAAGGAAAAGAGAATGGCGCCATTGAGCACTGTATTATATATGGGAAAAATAACAAAATTTGGCAGGCCCCCAGTCGTTCCCCTATTTCTCCCCTGGACTCTAGGCCTGGCCCGAGTGCCACCTCGGGTGGCCTGCTGTGGGTTCCAGGTGGGCACTATTAGGGGACCCCAGGCTTCCCCCCCTACTCTAGGGGTGAGGAGCAGAGGGAGGGGCTGGGCAGATAGCTGGCTTCCGGTGCCTTGATCCTGGAGGCCAGCTCTTCCCAGTTATTGGGTTAGGGGCCACCCCATTCCGGAGACTTACTCCCTATCTTGGGAGGTGCTGGGAGGCTTGGCAGGCCCCCAGCCATTCCCCTTTTTCTCCCCTACTCCAGGGCTTCCCTGGTTGCTGGCCCAGGTGGACTCTACAGTGGTCCTCAGGCTTTCCCCCTTTCTCTCCCTACAATAAGAGGGGGGGGGCACATGGGGTGGATGGCGGGCTGATGCAACACTGGTGTAAGTCAGGACATTATGTCGTGACATTCACTGGTAATTTTTTTTTCTCATTGTTCTTCATTTCAAAAACCGCACGGGGGCGTACCATATATATTTAAAATAAAAATGGGAGGATGGACTCTCAGGCTGGGAAGAGACCAGTTCAGGTGGGGGTACCATATTTAAAATTGTAGATATATTCCCTCAACCGCTATAACTGTTACTGAATATCCCCTTAAACGGTGACAATTGTGTCCACTGTCTTAAGTCAGATTGTTTATTTTCCCCACTTTTTATCTTTTTTCTCTTTGTGAACTGTTAAATAAGGAATTTTGGTGAAAGTGTCCCTCAGTTTAATGCTTATGTTTGAACCAGGTCACGGGGATTGTTGGACTTGTTCTTGCGGCCCCCTTATGCGCTGATAACGCCAGGTGGCATTATTCCTTGTTTGCATGGGCACATAAAAATGGAAAATACTATACATACAAATAAGTTCTTAACTAATAGATATAGGAACACACAAATCCTGTGGTGCAATGGGACCTTACACCCTGAACATTGACATGATGACCTGGCACAGGCCTCAGAGGTTTGGGCATTCTCCATTCACCCCTGAACCAGGGAAGCCATCTATGAAACATCCAAAGTTGTCTATGACATCACCTGGAAGCAATCCTCTACCAGGGAAGACCCTACTGCTGCTCTGACATCGATTTACTCAAAAGAGTCTTCCCTTAGTACTGAGAAGATTTAAACAACAATGACCTGCATACTGGACAGGGCTTTCTGCATTGGCCTTTAATTGTGAGTTGAAATTAGATGACGCTACGTACATTCCTGACTTCAATGTAGGATATACGGATTCCAGGATCTTCAATACAGAAACATGATACCAACAACAGAGACTGTGTGAAAAATAAAACTGTATTGGCACTACAGACAATGATCTGGATTGGACAAACTAGTTTGCTTGGAGCCTAGAATTGGACTTATGTCAGGAAACTTCAGGAGTAAGGTCTCCTTGTATTTAGGCCAATGTTTTTCCTTTCCATGTCCCCCATACTTTGGCGGTTCTATGCAAATGATAATTGCCACTCTAACACTGTTTTTACAGTGCTCCTTTGACTCTAAAGCTTTAAGAAACCACTTGTAAAACCATCTGGTACTGTACTTTTGTTTTTGTTTAGTTTCAGTTTCCATTCTTGAATATGTTTGTTGGTGTTTTTTGCTATTTGTTCCATTACGTCTTGAATGGCTGTGAAATTCTAAAACTATGTTTATTTCCTCTGGATGATTCAATTTAGTTATATAAAATTGTGCATACTAATCTAAAAAAAGATTTCTCAAGGAAAAATAAAAAAAATTAAATTTCACAAAGTTTACACAGTTTATCCTTTTAAAATTGTATTTAAATAAACATATTTTATTTTCAGTGCATTTATGCCTATATATTTTAATTTTGTTATCATGAATAGACAGCTACAAAGTTTTTCTATTTTGATTTTCAATACAATGTTTCAACATCCATCTCTTCAACAATGCACTTTTTCTGCCATCAACTTCCCTAATTTTCCTTCCACTGCATGATTCTGCATCTATGGCAGAGCAGTTGTTTTTTTTCTCTGACTTATTTATTTCATTTAGTATAATACTTTACAAAAATCCATTCGTGGATAAACAAATTTTTTAACAGCATAGTATTCCACAGTGTAGATGTAATTTATCTTCTCTACTTATCTGTTCATGGACACTTTATTTGTTTCCCAGATTCTGACTGTTGTGAAAATACTATAATGAACAGCTGTAACTTTTGAATTTTGGGGTTCTTAGGGTGTTGGGTCATATGGAAACCCAGTTTCTAATTTTTGGAGTAAAAACCATATTGAGTTTTCAGAAGACTGAACTAGTCAATATTCACAGCAGCAGTGAATGAGAATTCCCCATCAACTTAGTGCCAGCACTGTTAGCTTGTTCTTCTTTCTATCTTGGATATCAATTCACTCTCAGATGAATGTTAGATAAATAATTTCTCCCATTCCATGGACACAATCTATATCCTGTTCATCATTTCTTTGAAATCACAGAAAATTCTTAGTTTAATGTCTCCCATTTATTTATCTTCACTTTCACTTGTTTGGTCAGTGGTGTTTTATTCTTGAAGATGCCTTAGTTTCAACGTCATGAAGAGTTATGCCTATAAGAGGTCTTGTTTTATTTTGTTGTAAATAGCTGACTAGTTTTTCAACAGGACTTGTTGGGAAGGTTTTATTGCTCCAATTCATATTTTTGTTCCTTTATCAAATATTAACTGGTCATATACCCAAGAATTTATCTCAGGATATACAACTCTATTCCATTGCTCTGAGGGTCTGTCTTTATTTCAATACTGTGCTTTTTGAATTACTATCGCTTGTAAGACAGTTTGAATTTGGGGAAAATAATGTTTTTCTTCCAATTTCTTTTTCTTGAGGATTGCTGTAGCTACTTATGGAGGTTTAATGTTCCATGAGAATATCAGGAGTGTTTTATTTATTTCTTTAAAAATGTCATGGATATAATTATAGAGATTATGTTACTACTATACAATGCCTTGGGAAGTATTACCATTTCAATGATATTATTCCTCCAACTATATGAGCAGATCTTTATTTCCATTTCCTTATATCCTCTTTCATTTTAACTAATGTTTTGTAGTTTTAGTGGTCTACATCTTTCACCTCTTTAAGTTGATTTCAGATATTTGATTGCCTGAGGAACAATATTGAATGGGATTTTTAAAAATATTTTCTTCTCCTACATTATTTATAATATAAAAGCGTGAATTTTTGTGTATTAATTTTGTGTATTAATTTTGCAGCCTGCTAATTTACTATACAAATCTATTTGTTTCGAAGGCCAGAGTGCTGGCGCAGGGCATAAGGCATCTGCCTTGTACGGCGTCTGCCTGTGCGTCTGCCTAGGCTGAACTGCTGTTCTATCCCCCAGCGTCCCATATGGTTCCCCAAACCAGGAGCGATTTCTGAGTGCATAGCCAGGAGTAAGCTCTGAGTGTTACTATGTGTGGCCAAAAAACAAAAACAAACAAAAATAAATCTATTTGTTTCTAAAAGCTTTTTTTTTAGCATTTATAGAATTTCTAAATATAGTTTCATCATCTGCAAATAATGATGGTTTAATTTCATTTCATATCTAGATGCTTTGATATATTTTTCTTAACTAATTCCAGTACTATATTAAATAGAAGCGATAAAAATAGGCAGCCTTATTCTGTGCCTGATCTTAGCGAGAAGGCTTCAATTTTTCCCCATTTAGTATAATGTATGCTGTGGGTTTATGTTAAACAGCTTTGACTATATTGAAGAAGGTTCTTTCATTTCCATTTATTTGAGAGTTGTTATCATAAATTGGCACTAGATCTTGTCAAATTCTTCCTCTGCATCTATTGAAATGATGTTTACATAAACAGATATATGTATAATAAATCATGTTTATGTCATATATAATTTTGATTTGTGTTTATCAATCTATTCCTGTATGTCCAAGATGAATCCTACATGGTCATTGTATATGATCTTTTATATCAGTTGTTGAACTCTATTTATTAGTATTTTGTTGAGGATCTTTGTATCTATGTTTATCAAATATATTGTACTAAAATTATCCATTTTGGGATGGTGTCTCTGCTTTTGATATCAGGGTGATGTTAGTGTCATAGAAACTGGGCATGTTTCAGTTTCTTTAATGTCCTAGAAGAGCCTGAAATGTATTAGAAACAGTTCCTCTTTAAATGTCTGAAAGAATTTGCTAGTGAACCCATTTGAACGTAGATTTTAGTTTTACTAAGACTTTGACTACCATTTAAATTTCTTTGTAATAATGTCTTCAAGTATCCCAAATCCTTTTGATTTAGGGTGGGAAGTTATATGAGGCCAAGAATTTATCCTTTTCTTCTAATTTCTCTTAGTTTATGGCATAAAGATTCTCACTGTAATCTCTGATATTCCTTTTAATTTCTGTGGTGCTTGTTGTGACATTCCTCCTTTACTAATTCAACTTATGAAGGTTCTTGTTCTTTTTTTCCTTTTTGAGTCCTTTTTGTGGTTTATCAATCTTGTATATTTTTTCAAAGAATCAGATCTTGGTTTCATTGACCTCTTGGATTCTTATTTTAGGATTGCAGTTCATTAATTTCACACTTAAATTTTATCCTCTTTTCTTTCCTACTGCTTTGGGCTACATTTCTTGGTAATTTTCTCATTTCTCAATCTATGATGTCAAGTTATTTATGTGAGCCCTTCCTTCCTAATGAATGTTTGCAGAGCAATAAACTTTTCTCTCAATACTGCTTTTGCTGTGTCACACAGTTCTTGTAGCTCATATCTTCATTCTAATTTGTTTTCAGAAATTTTCTGAATTCCTCTTTTATTTCCTCTCTGACCCACTAGTTGTTCAGTAGTGAGCCATTTAACTTTTAGGAATTAAAGTTCTTTCTAAGCTTGTAACTAATTTGTATTACCACATCATGGTTTGAGGAAATAGTTAATAAAATTTCTATTTTTTAATATTTGTGTCAGCATGTGTTCTATCTTGAAGAATATCTCACATGCATTGAAGAAGAATTTGTATATCACATTTTTATTTGTTTTGGGGCAATATACAGTGGTGCTCAATGGTTACTCTTGGCTCTGCAGTGAGAAATTACTCCTGTTGGTTCTTAGGGAACCATATGGGATACCTGGGATCAAACCTGGGTCAACCACATGCAAGGTATTCCTCTTTATTAATTGTACTTTCATTCTGACCTTGTATGATATTTTGGGGGATAAAAAGATATGCGTATGATGTGGTGTTTGTGTATGTAGTATATATATAAATATATTTGTATAGAATTATATCAATCTATATATTTATCATCTATCAATTACCTATTTATCTATACATATTTATACACTATCTCCTTCTCTTCCATTTTTTTCTTTTAAAGCTAGTATTTCCTTGCAGAGTTTTAGTCTGACCAATCTATCAATAGATGATATACTGGTGTTGCAATCTCCAACTTCAATTGTGCTACTTTTAAAGTCCTTCTTGAAATGTATTAACAATTATTAAAAGCATTTTCTGGTCCCTGGTTGAGTATATTTATGCTCAGAAGCATGATTTCTTCCTTATGTAGATAATCCTGATTATTAAGAAATTCCCTCTCTGTTTTTTTATAAATTTTTTGAGCACAAAGTCTATGGCATCTGATATTAGTATGGCCACGTTTGTTTTTTTAAGAGACTTGTTTGCTTGAAAGTTTGTCTCCCACCCTTTGACTTTGAGTTTGTGTTTGTTCTGACTATTCAAATATATATCTTGCATACAGAAGAATATTTAATTCAATTATTTGCTGCTCTGTCTCTTAATAGTTGTTTCTTTTAGAGAGATTTTTGTCATGGAAATTGTGTTATCTTTTTGAAGAAGCCTGAGGTGTCTGTGCTGTTTGTCTTGTCTTAAAATAGCTCCTTCAGTTCTTCTTTTAAAGTTGGCTTTAAGTCTATTATGTTCCTGAGCTGTTGTTTATCCACAAAATTGTGCATTTAGTGTTCCTTCAAATCTGAATAAAAATAAAGTTGCTAAAGTATTTTTAGTGAGGCATTATTTTTTTTTACTAAAAAATGAATCCATTTTAATTCTATAAAACAATATGCCTTAGACACATTACTGTTAATTTCTTAGCATTTTAGGTATGTTAATTTTAAACATAAAATTAAGATAGAACAATTTTAAAATAAATACAAATTATAGAAGTGTTTTTTTCAAATCCAAAATAATACTTTTTAAATACTTCATGACCTTTATACAGAATGAAATAACTTGTTTGTTCTAGTCTGTACTCCTACAAAATTGTAGTTAAATATTTTACTATTGACTTATTAATATAAAATTTACTTCACAGTTAAAAAGTATGCATAAAACAGTATGCATACTGCAATTTATATTCATTAAAATCAAAATACTGAAGTCAAAATATACTGATATTCATACTTTAGCATTTATAAGATTTACTACATACTTTAGCATTTATAAACATAACTTACTGAAAAGTGTCTAAGTTCTAAGTTCATAGAAAACAGAATGTGCTAATTGCAGAAAACAAAAATCTTTCTTAATGCAAATGTCCAAAGTGCCCAGTTTTCTAGGAATATTGAAGAAAATTAATTTTTTTTGTAAATGAGTTAAACCAAAGAAAAAGAACTTCAAGTTTTGAATAAAAAATATCATGTATACAAATTTAGCCTTTGAAGAGAAAAAACGTAGTACTCTTCTCTACTGAGAAAACCCCTACATCATAATGAATTGTATGGTCATTCTGTGAAGCATTATTTTTATTGGGTTAATATTTTAGTTATTATTACTGTCTTTTTTTTTTTACTATATCCCACCATTGTCTTGAGGCCTATAGGGGCTTGTTTGATTTACCTGTTATAAATCATAATGATTCCCATTTGTACTTTATTTCTTTCTTTTGGTATTTCATATATATCTATGGTTTTCATTAGTCTGACTAGAATCTATCTTGGAGTCTTTCAATTTGGGTCTTTTTCAGCTGGCAATTTTGGGATACTGTATATATATATCTCGAATATAAGCCGATATATATGCATATATATAATATAACTTGACTTATATTTGGGTCATACAGGTTAAATGCACATAGTCTCCAGTCATCTGCCATTTCCTGGAGGGGGAGGTGTTCGGCTCAGTGCACAAGTCATGGCTGAGCTGAAGAGGTAGGATGCTGAACTGAACTGAACTATTTAACCCACAATATTCTGTGCTTTGTATGAGACCAATAGCAGTGATAATGATATCTGTGAACTCAGAGATTTTGACAATGTCTATGCTGATACCCTCACATCAGATACAGCTGAAGCTCTGTTTGGACATACAGATGGGGATAAGGAGGAATCTAGTTTTGAAGGATTTTAAGCTTTGTGATTTAGCTTGATTACCTATTAAGCTACAGTTTTCTGCCCTTTATTTAAAGTTTTTAAGTTATTGTTGCTAGTTTACAGTTTTTCTTTAGCAATAAATATTGAAAAACATTTAACCTACTGATTCCTCAATTGTAATTGTTTTGGGTATATATTTTTATTTTTGAAATTTACCAGTGGCTGCTGCATTTTCTACCTTGGCTTATACTCAAGTCACTAAATTTTCCCAGTTTTTGGGTAAAATTAGAGGAGTGGGCCTATACTCGAGTTGGCTTATACATGAATGTATACGGTACATCTTCTGCTGGTTGGTCTGATCTGTGGGAGCACCCAAGCATCTGCTCTATAGTTAGATCTTGCAATTCTATAATGGTATTTGTGGTCTCACTAGATCCCTTTTACTCCCTTGAGCAAGTTGTACTGTTGAATCCTTCTATTTGCTTGCAAAAAGTTTGGCCCAACCGAATCTTTTATAGGGAGTTAGTCTGGGTGCCCACACTGGGCTGCTGAATCAGGAAAGCTACATTTATGGTGTTTTTAATCACATAATTAACTTAATCAAATTAAATACATACTTTGGCAACTTCTTATTATTCTATAAATAATCTAATATTTTGTATTTTACTGAGACACACCTGGTAGCAATCTTGGGTTACTTCTGGTTCTGCAATTATCCTGCCTACTGGCAGGCTCAAGGAACCATATGATATGCCGGGAATCAAACCCAGGTTGGTCACATATATGGCAAATGCCCTACCCTCTGTGCCCTTAAGTAAACAGTCTTTTGAATTAATTTATCTATAAAATTTTTATAACAATGTTTGTCAAAATAAAAATTTTAAATGGATTAAGTTGTAACACATTTAATCGAGAGCTTATTTTAGTAAAATAGTGAACAGATACTGGTATTATACTAAAGGTACTAGTGAATATTTTTTCATGTTTAGTTATACAAAATGTATGTAAGAAAATAAGATTTATATAGTAGAAACACATGTGGCTGTTTTTGTTTACTTTTTTATATGAAGACATACTCAATAGTTATCTGGGCTTACTCCTGACAGTGCACTCAAGAATCACTCTAACATGAGTTGGGGACCACAAGGAATGCCAAATACCAAATCTGGGTTGTCTGTGTGTAAGACAAGAATCTTACCTGCCGTACTATTACTTGACCCCCTAAAATTAGAATTTGTATTGAAACTGTATGCCTTATCACTTAAAATTTTAAATACTTCATTAATATTTATTGTTATAGTGGTTCAGATAGTTTGAGAGACAAAATTCACATAACTCATCAGTATCATCCAGAATGTATAAGACTGGATTAAAACTTTTTCAGTCTGTCTAAAGGTTGAAGCTATCAGTATCTCACACCACGAACAAAAATTAAATCAAAGTTGATTAAAGATTTATATTTTAGAAATGAAAACTTGAAATATAACGAAGAGCATTTAGGCAAAACATTTTATGATATTTGCCCATATATACATAATACATATGGATTCAACTAAAACAGCAAATGAAGTAAATGTAAAAGTATGGTGAAAGATATAACAGCCAAACCAGAAAACTTCTTCACAGTAACAGGTTATCATTAAAATATAAAAGATCTTATACTGGATGGGAAGAAGTATTTAAACATTAAACATTTGACAAAGGATTAATTTCCAAGATATATAAAGACTCAAGACTCAGCATTAAGTAAACCAACAATTCCTTTATAAATGGGGAGAATAGATAAATTAAGATATGCTGTACCTTACTGGGGTAAAATTGATCATTACAATTACAAAAAGAAATAGATGGGTGTTCAATAAGCACATACAAAAAAATCTCATAATGTATTAAGAAAATGCAGATTCAATCAGCATTAAGATAACATCCCACACCAGGAGAATGGGTCTCCCAAGATAAGAGAGAACTAAGAAACTGTAAATTTCTTTTCTTCTAAAACATTTGGAAAGCATTTTTAAATTGTTTTAAAAAATGTTCACATCTTAGGAACCTGATCTGATTTTGCTCAAGTGAAGTTAGTCAGAAGAGAAAACAGATACTTAATGACTTTACTCCTGTGTGGAGGTATATGAGTAAATATATAAATATATATATATATATATTTATATATATATACTGATAGGATACATAAATATGGTTGTTGACAGAGGAAGTGAGAAAATGTTAAAGAATCAATTTAATAGTCTCACTCATCTATGGGTTTTAAGAAAAATAAAAGACTTTTTTGCAATAATCCTCAGAGACAAAAAGAGAAGGACTGGAAGGTCCAGCTCATGACATGAAGCTCACCAAAAAGAGGGGTGAGTGCAGTTAGATAAATAACTACACTGAGAACTATCATAACAATGTGAAAGAACGAGGGAAGTAGAAAGCCTGTCTAGAGTACAGGTGAGGGCGGGGTGGGGAGAAGGGAGATTTGGGACATTGGTTGTGGGAATGTTGTACTGGTGAGGGGGGTGTTCTTTACATGATTGAAACACAAGTACAATCATATTTGTAATCAAGTGTTTAAATAAAGCTATCAATAAAATAAGAAAGCCAGTCATTGAGAATGGCCATAGTGCTATAAGTGACAGGTTATAAGAATTATTTTGCATATGTTTCACCAATCTCCAATAAACAACTGCTATACTTCAAAGTTAAAAAAAAATGAATTTAGTACTTAGGGCACCAATACTTTAGTACTTAAAGGGAAAAGTTTATGCATGTATAAGGTGAGTGCAGTATTTCCCAACTTATGATGTATCATAGACAAACTTAGTTAATATATATATTTAAAAGCCACAGGATTTTAGAATAAAAAGTAGCATCATTTAGTGTCCTCCTTTTATTTATTTATTTTTTAATAACACTGACAATCCTCAAGGGCTGCTCTTAAGAGTGTTGCTAAGGACCATGTAGTACCATGGATCAAACTTGGGACCTCATGAAAAGCGTAACTTTAGCTTTTTGAGCCATATTCCCAGCCCACCAATACCTGCATTTCATTGGTAGAACAGCAAAGTGCAGGAAAATAAAGTGATTATCTTGAACTTATCATTCAACTAGGTATGAGTATGACTTAGCAATCATTGCTTACACATCCTATTGAATATTTATATATATATATATATATATATATATATGAAATAAAAAAATCTAAGAGAAAGTGCTCTATATCAGCCAAAAGCAGAGAGGAGAATATAAAAAATTATTAAAAATATGACATTGTGACACTTTTTACACCAAGAAAAGCTTAGGGCAGCTTGAGTAAGAGCTATAAAGTTTAATTATGAATGTAACAATAATAGGATAAATAGGAGGGGAGGAGTCAAAGCCTAGTACCTGGTTTGTACCTAGATTCAATTCTCCAGTCTCCTACATGGTCCTCTATGATTAATTACTGCCAAGAGTAATTTCTGAGTACAGACCAGGAATAACCTTGAGTAAACATCAGATGTTGTCTTCAAAACAAATAAAAATAAATAGGTGGGTAGGAAGAGGCAGGACTTGCATGCAGCCCACTTTTATTCAATACCTGCATCCCTCTCTAGCTCTTCCAGAGTGATCCTTGAGCACAAAACCAGTAGTATTTCCTGGGCTCTGTGGTTTCAAAACAAACCAACAAAAAATTGTCCAGTTCCTTTTGTCATACTGCTGTCATATTAATAAATAAACCTGTATTCTCAACTCCTATTTCAATTATGTACCTCAAATAGGCATTGTTTTCAAGTTAGGAAATAGATCATCAGTATCGTTTTGAACTGAGAAATATCACTATTAGTTAGATAATCTTATAACAATAAAAAAGATTTTATTTCTATTAATCCCAATTTATATTTTAAATGATTTTCATACTACTTTATTCTCTTAAAAAAGAATAACATTTAATCCCAGGACTTAAATTGCCAACATATATTAAGTCACGAAAGACAAAACTATAAACTTTTTGTTACAGTGTGTTAAGATCCTTGTCAATTCACTTTATATATTTTTGACCAACACAAAGATAAAGTAGGTATCTAATAACTTTTTTACAAATTTCAAGCCCAAATCATAGATTTTACAAAAGAATAGAAAGTACTATTCTACAATATTACTCAGGTGTAAAGAAAAGTTTCTTTTACTGAAGTCCAATGAGCTAATTCCCTAACCCAATAAATCATTGGCATAATAATAATAACAATAAATACTATTTTACTGCATTTTCTGTTTTCTTTCTCCTTTACTTTCCAGCTTTACACACATATTCACATGCCCACATATGTGAACACACACCATGACCTTTACCACCATCATCAGTAACAATAATTGTAATAACAACAATAATGGTAAAGCAGAAGGTTAATGAAAATAAATACCATCACACCAATATACCTGCCTTCAAGAAACTGGTATCGATATGGGAGTAAATGAACAGCTGAATAATAATCCAGAAAAGTAAAGCTAGAACCTTGAGACATTAACTTTACTTTCCAAAGGGAACGATGATCTAAATCTAAATTTTCTAGAATGTAGGATACGAGGAAAAGTATTAATTTTGCATTAATATAAGGCAAGGACATCAATCTTCCTCCCTCTCTGATTCCAAAGGCATAGTTACATGAAATGGACACAGGCTCTTTATTAAGTAGATATTCTTAATTTTTTCTAAATTTAGATAACTTTCTTCCATTACCTTATTCTACAGGTATCATACAGGTATTTAACCAATGTTTAATAGATTAGAATCCTAAACTCGGGGCCCGAGAGATAGCATGGAGGTAAGGCATTTGCCTTTCATGCAGGAGGTCATCGGTTCGAATCCCGGCGTCCCATATGGTGCCTGCCAGGAGCAATTTCTGAGCCTGGAGCCAGGAATAACCCCTGAGCACTGCCGGGTGTGACCCAAAAACCACACACACACACAAAAAAAAAAAATCCTAAACTCAGGCTGAATTTTTAAGGATGTGTAAAGGACTCTTCATCTAAAATTCTGAGAAACAGTGTTGGGCAACCCTTTTTTTCAACTGAGCCAAATCTCGCCAAAACCACGATTGAAATTTATTTTGAGAGCCACACAGGGCGTGCTGACAGAGGCTAGGAGCAGAGTCCTTACTCCTGGAGCAGAGTCCTGACTCCTGGAGAGGCCGCCGGGCACACAGAAGAGCCAAATTAAAAGTGTAAAGAGCCACATGAATGACCGTCAGTAGCCCATCCTTCCTCATGTTTTGCACCTTTGCCCACTCTATCAAAGAGTATTTACAACATGGAAATGAAAATAGATCAAAAATAGAAAGCTAAATTAGTTGTTTCATGAAGACATACATGGAAATTTATTTAATATTTTTAATTTATTATTTTCTAACTTCTAATTAATTCTAAGGGACCACACTCCTGATGAGATTAGGCTACTGCACCCAGATGGTTTAGTTGTTGGGTCATGGATGTTGTGTTTTTAAGACCTGCAGTACTGAGACAATAAGGATCAACCCAGTCATGCTCAGAGACCCTGTAGAGACCTATCTGATGATACTGAGAGAACCTTCCAACGATGGGATTTAAAACAGGGTCCTGTACATATGACACCTAGCGCTGAATTGCTGCACTATAATTATAAATATAACTTCCATATTTTGGTTTTCAAGGCATGATATACTATTTGGGTGCTTCTATATTCCCTAATCTGTCCCTTTCCCTGTTTTTTTGTTTTTCTTATTCACCCCATGTAACATCTCACAATTCCCTCTCCAACAAGAAAATATCACTTTAATCTTACCCTTCATTTATAAACAATTCAGTATACTTAAACTGGATTTTAATTATGTTCTTATCTTCATGGTTCTTACTGGTTCTAATGTAGAAAATGAAATTCACTGTGAAAATTCAAAATTAAATAAAACCAGTGAATCTGTATTAAAATCTCTACAATAAACTTTCTTATTAGAGAAATTAGTATACATTACCATGTGTGTGACTGGGTTAACACAATATAACAACATTTTGTGCAACTGATCTCCAGAGCTCCTCACATTATTTTTATTAGACAACAAATCACATTCTCCTCTCCTACCAGATCTTGGTAACTGCTATTTTGCTTCATATATCTATAAATTTAAAACTCTAGAACCTCACATAATTGAAATCATATATAAATCTTTTCATGATTTATTTTGATTAACATGTCCTGAAGGTTCTACCAGGCTTTAACATAGTAAAATATCCTTCCTTTTAAAAGCTAAATAATATTTCATTGTGCATGTATAAACATATGCTTATCATTTAGCTGTCAGTAGTCACTTGAGTAGTTGCCATATTTTAATTTTTGATAATGCAGCATGTAGATTTTTCTTAGTACATATTTTCACTTATTTTGTGGAGATACCAGCATGTGTTTTTTTTACAAAGGTAATAAAAATATATAGCAAATAAATCTATTTCAGTTTAATATTTGCATTTCAGTATGGACTTAGTCTTGTTCACAACATGTTAATATTTATATTATATATGACAATTATGCAATGCTTAAATGCAAATTAATGAATAATTTGAACATCAACTAATCTGGTCTATCATAAATAAATTACATTATTTCATCAGAAAAAATAATTATTGTTACAGAAGGGCATTTAAGTTAGAGCATAATTTATTTTGCAGACCATTTTTCCTATCAGGTCAGTTTGTTCTATTCCCCTGCTCAGCAGGAAATAGCCAGATCTGAGTGGGTACCCTGCTTTCTTGAACAAAAAGAGTGGGAACTAAAATAACTTGTCTAAAATAGAAATATAAAAAGTGGCCTCCCTTCATGCTAGAATCCTCAGGAAAATGAATAAAAGTTATTTTAGCAGGAAAGCAACCGTTCTGACTCATCTTCCATAGAAATGAAAGAACTGGCAATAAGAATTAGAGTCTCTGTTTTGGTTTAGGATTATTTTTTCTTTTGTTTGGGGCCACATCCAGCAGTGCAAAAGGGTACTCCGGTGCTGAGGATTGAAAATAGACCAGTGAGGGGCCGGGTAGGTGGCGCTGGAGGTAAGGAGTCTGCCTTGCAAGCGCTAGCCAAGGAAGGACCGCGGTTCGATCCCCCGGCGTCCCAAGCCAGGGGCGATTTCTGAGCACATAGCCAGGAGTAACCCCTGAGCGTCAAACGGGTGTGGCCCAAAAACCAAAAAAAAAAAAAAAAAAAAAAAAAAAGAAAATAGACCAGTGAAACCATCCTTTCTATTACACTGAGCTCTCCCTCTGACACTGCTGTTTGGTTTGCAGATCTGACAGTGCATACATGAGAGTATAGTCTAGAATTTATCTTTCCTAAAAACATGCTTCCTGGTTCTCTTCCTAAAAATGCCTCTAGTCACTGGTCAGACAATATGGTTTCTATGAGAATATGTGCCTACCATCTTCTAACCTATCAGTTTATTGCCAATTAGGCAGTTATTGCCAATTTTTTAGCTTATTAAAAATAAAATAAAAGATTTGCATTCTTTTAAATAGCAACGGACTTTGTGATGAATAGGAATTGCCTATTTGTAGTCAATATAGTAAGTGCAGGAAATATGAGTTGCTATTTTCAGAAATCAAAATTTGGGATAGTAAAAATTACTTAAAAATGGTAAGAATTGCAGAAGTACAAGAATATAGAAAAGATAAAAATTCTGAACACTATAAATTGTGGTGAAAAAAATTTTAATATTTGAATATAAATCCCAGTTATAAAGAAACAGCTTGGGCTAAGAAAGAACTATAGATTAAAATTTATAAGAATTTTACTGTGCCTTTTCAGGAAAAAAAAAGGAGCACAGAATAATTTTGGGAGGGGGAGTTTGTTATTGTTGTTGCTGTTGTTGATTTCATTTTTTTGTGCTTTGTTTTGTTTTTATTTCAGGACCATGGTTACTGTGTAGTGGTGGTCTTTATTGCTGTGGTGCATTTGGATTTTTTATTTAATTTTTCTTTAGGTATTGTTGATGTTTCTCTTTCTTTTTACCTTTCTTCTCTCACATTAATACTTAGAGCCTCTAGAAGGACTCTGCCTATTTTTTGCTTGTTTGATTTTTACCCCATTTTATTTTTTGTCTTTTCCTCAAACAGAACCACAACCATCTTGTTCCGCCTCTCAAATTGAGGCAGAACCCAAACCCAAAGCCAATGACAACAGAATCAACACCCAATCTACAACAAGCTAGACACAAAGGGGACCACTTATACTAGCAGCTGGGGGGGGGGGTTAGGGAGGGGAATATGGGATGCATGCGGGAAATGAGGGTGGAGGGAGGACCACTTTGGTGGCATGAATTCATCTGATTCAATGTCAATATGTACCTAAAATATTACTGTGAAAGATATGTAATCGACTTTGGTCAAAATAAAAAAATATTATTATAAAAAAAGAATTTATGTTGATAATTACTTTATTTGGTTCACCAATTACTGCTAGCAGTGATCCCTGAGCCTGATGTTGGGAATATGTATTGAACTTTGCTGGGTATGCACCCAGGCAACATTTTTTATTATCCATAAAAATTGAATAATTTTATTTGAACTTGGGAATTTCAAAAAACTTCCTAAATAAAGAGCAGTAGTAATTTGAATTAATGAAACTGTTGATGAGATAAATTTTTAGATTTTGATGCATTTTCTTTTAAAGCCAGTGATTTAATTAATCTGAAGGGAGAATATTTAGTTGAAAAGAGATGTGAACAGAGAACTGAGCATTGAGACATGATATATACATAGCAAAGAGTAAATGAGTTGGTGAAGAAGCCAGAAATACCGGAAAGAAGGAATACCACATGCTACAGTGATACTGGTACAAACAGAATAAACTTTGCAAAGTAGAAGAGGTATTCAGCAGTGATAATTTTAACAGAAAAATGAAAATCATTAGAATATTAAGAAAAATGTTCATCAGTGGTCAGTCATATACAAATAATTACCGAAATGTCAACTAAATTAACATTCATAGAAAAGGCTGAACAAAAGTATTTTATGTGAGTACTTGACAATAGAGATAGTAAACAACATTAAATTATAGCAGTTAACCAAGAATAAAATGATAACTGAAGAGAGTTGGTAATAGATATGTATCTCTTTTCAGGTTTGACATTTTAAAACTGTTATAAAATATTTGATAAAAAGGTTTCACTTGGGAGCTGAAAACATAATAACTGTAGGAAGCTTGCTATGCATGTGGTCAAATGGGGCTCTTCTCTGATCCTTCAGAATGTCCCCCAGACCCTGCCAGAATGATCCCAGAGTGCAGAGCCAGGGGTAATCTTTGAAAACTGATGGATGAAACCCAAAGGAAAAAAAAGATGGTTTTATTTGGTAATAAGAAATTTTCAAGGGACAGGAAAAATGCTGACTCAAAATAGTGATGTATTTTTATGAAGTAATTCCTTGAGACAAAACCAAAAAGTTGAAAATTAGACCAAATAAGTTGAAGATCTTTGATCACGGACACAGCAAAATTAATAATAAAGAAATTTAATAACTTTAGGTTTTTTTTTAGTGAAGTAAGCGGAAGCAAGATAAAACAATATAAATTATTAAAATAGAAATAATTAAAAGGATAAGGATTACGGTCAGAAAATAATGCTTAATATTGAGATTATTCAGGTTTTGAGATATGGCTAGGCCACAAGAATATTTTGGCTGAGTGCGATCAACTTAAGAGGAAGAAAAAAATAACATAGTTGGACATGATGAAATTGAAACTACTTTGTAAGATATATAATGAAGAATTTACCCCCCCCCCACAGCTTCAAATGTATAAAAGCAAAGACTGAGCTGATAAATTCTAGAAGCTGAATTCTTTGTTTTTCGTTTTCTCTCCATTATCTTCTCCCACTTGCTCTTACTAGCTATATCCACATGCATACTCTCTAGCTGGGTTTGACACTATTTTATGTCTCTCAGAATAACTTTTGTTTGTTTTGGTGTCACACGCAGCTGTGTTCAGGGATTATTCCTATACTCCACTTGGGCTAAGGTAGGAGTTACCCTATCATGGATTGAACCCAAAAATCTGCTTAATGTCTTATCCAGATGAATCTTCTTTGCAGTGGAAACCATTTTTATTTTACAATGAGCATTGATAGGCAAGTAAAGCAAGTATGTTTGAATCAGGGCCAGCAGAGAAGCAGCTGGAAAATAGTTCTACAACATAGGAGAACGAGTCACAAAGTCATATCTTCTGTGTTTTCTGTTTATCTTACTTTTACTAAAAATTTGAAAGATCTTCTACAATGTTATATTTTAAACTGAACACAATAACAAAATTTTACAAAATTTAAATATTGGGTTTCCAAAAGTAGTTAGTTTTTTTTATTAATTATATTTTTTTCTGAATGGTTAAAATAATCTTCAAGCCAATGAATTTCATCTGTATTGTATCAAGTATAACTGTTTTTTGCTGCAACATAATATATGTGTACAACCTAGGAGGTTGCAGGGAATTTCTTCAGTTAGAGACCTTGGTTAATTTATATTTTCTATAAAGCACTATCTTCTTTCAGCTTTATATTAGTTTTTTTCATGAACTACACTAAAAGATAGAGCTATTGCTATTATTGATTTGCCGTGAAAAATGCTCCTTAGCTGCATGGCTGTCAATTTTCTTGGCTCTAATAAAAATGTCACAAATAACAGTGTGACAACTAATGACAAGATGATTAGGTTTCTTATTTGGAGTGAATTTTCTATTTTGTAAAATGAAAGTTGTTCTGGGTTTTCCTCTGATTTAGAACATAACCCAATTAATAATTTTCAAACTTTCATTTTATTCAAATTATTCCCCAGATGCTTAAATTTTTCACATTAGCTTGTAAAGTTCAAGCTGTACTGCAAGGTAATTTAAGCAAGTTCAATATCCACCAAACCAAATGGATGTGAAAATTATAGCATTTTCTAACTGCTTCTCTTTGAATTTTTTTTTTTAACAAATAAGCTCCTTCAGTGCCATCTGTATATAAGTGATTTATGGTCAGGTGGTTTAACTGTAATATTTTAAGGTGTAAAGTTTGAAATAAAGATGTAAAATTATGAATTTGGAGGCTGTTTGCTATTAAAAGTATGTTTAGATTCAAGTTAAAGTATATGAATTTTATAATTAAAATATATAAATTGTAAGTATAAAATCTGATGAACTGACAAGCATAAATACTTCTGTTTTTAATTTATAGATTAAAATGTTTTTCTTGGGGCTGGAGAGATAGCACAGCGGTAGGGCATTCGCCTTGCATGTGGCTGACACAGGATGCACCTCGGTTTGATCCCCGGCATCCCATATGGTCCCCACAAGCCAGGAGCTATTTCTGAGCGCATAGCCAGGAGTAATCCCTGAGTGTCACAGTGTGTGGCCCAAAAAACAAAGAAAAACTTTTTTCTCATCCCAACAGTCACCCCCTGCATCGCTCTATCATTAATTTGTGACCAATTAAATCTAAGAGCAAGTACAAGTCATATCTAATCTACTAAAATTATATAAATTCTATAATTTCAAATAAATGAATTATATATTCTAAATTTTATTTTGCAATTGTATTAATTAATTTCACATCTTTTCAAATTCAACCACCCTGTTAAGAATATCTAAGGATCAAACCATTTTATTTCTAGTAGCATTGACATGATAATGTGCCAAAATTTTAAATTTGGGGCTATTTTGCAATGACTATACATATAGATAAACTCAATTTTCATAGTTAAAACCTAGACATAAAATTGTTAGGCCAAGTGATAAAAGTATTTTTAATTGAGTCAATTTATTAAGTGACTGTGCTATTTTACTTCTACCTTCTGGTAACCTTTGCCACTTTACATTTTTGCTAAAACTTGTATATTTTCAACTTCAGTATTTGCCTATTAGAAATATACTGTAATTTTTAAATTTACAATGATACAAAAATTTCATATAGAGCTTATTTTATGAATTTAATGTCCACTTGTCTATCTTTCTAAAAAATTACCTTATTTAAACACTGTGGTTTGTAGGGATATACATTTCCTCTAACAATGTCCCTATTTTCCCTTTTGACAGATCCCTGCCCTCTCACCTGCCTGTCTCTGTGGCAGAGTTCATTCCTCTTTCTTTATTTCTCCTGTTTTCTATCTCACCCTCTTACTTTGCTCCTTCTCTAATTCTCTCTTTTCCATTTTTCCGTTTAGACGGGTTGCGATATTGTTAAGAAGGTGCTTTATAACCTTCAGCACCCAGTTTTTGTCCAGAGTATTATTCCCAAATATCATTGTCATAGTGGTTGCATAAATCCACTCCCTTGCTATTTATGGCAAGTTTCCCCACAATGAACGTATCTTCCAGGACATAATACCTTTCGTCTCTGAAATTGTTACCATAAATTATATATTTTAATGTCCCACAAATGAGTATGATCATTCTATGCCTATCCCTCTTCCACTGACTCAATTAGCTCAGTATAATATTCTCCATATATATCTATGTTTGAATTGGCAAATATCATGACTTCACTTCTCATGATACAGCTTTTTAGTATTCCATTTTATAGATATACCATAGTTTCTTTATTCATCCATCTATTCCCAGACATTTGGATTGCTTCCAGATTCTGGCTACTATGAATAGTGTTTGAACATAAATTTATCTTTGATGTCATGAAATATTTTTCCTAAGTTTTTTTTTATCACGGTGCTTATGATTTCAGGATCATTTGTCCAATTTTATTTTATTTTTATGCATGGCATTAAGGAGAGCTATGATTTCACTTTGAATGTAATACCCAACATCATTTATTGAAGAGGCATCCTTTGTCCCACTTTGTATTTCTTTTTTTAAATAATATTTTATTTAAACACCTTGGTTACAAATATGATTGTGGTTGGGTTTCAGTCATATAAGAGGATATCCCCCATCACCAGTGCAACATTCCCATCACCAATGTCCCAAATCTCCCTCCTCCCCACCCCACCCCTACCTATACTCTATACACGCTTTCTACTTCCCTCATTCATTCACATTGTTATGATAGTTCTCATTTTAGTTATTTATCTAACTGTACTTAGCACTCTTTTTTGTGAACTTCGTGTTGTGAACTGGACCTTCCAGCCCTCCTCTCCTTAAAGAGGAACTAATTAAAATATTCAAGGAACTAAAATAAATTAAAGGAATAAACAGTCAGTAAGACTAAAAGATGATATGAGTATAAATGAGAATACCTCAAGAAGAAATGACAGAATTATAAAAATCATAGTAGGCAAAGTGGTTAACTCACTAGAATGTCTTACCAGCAGAGTAACAACTGCTGAGGACAGAATCTGTGAGTTTGAAGACTGCGTAATACTTCCAGAAAATAGCAGAAGAAATAAAAGGTCTTAAATTTTATGAAAAGAAGTTAGAAAAGTCCTCAAAATAAACAGGCAACACTAGATTGCCTGGATAAATTCAATAGAAATAACATCATAATCGATGGGGTCCCAGAGAGCCAGGGAGAAAAAACCTATGAAGAAGCACAGTCAAAAACATATTTGCTGAGAAGTTTCTAGAACTTAATAGTGTATGCACCCACAGATTACAAGTGAAAAAGTATCCAAATAAAAGTACTCCAATGTACATCCTAGTCACAATGCTGAAAACCATAGATAAATATAGAATATTGAAAGCAGTGAGATCAAAAATGAAAATGGAATACAAATGTTCATACTTTTTTTGGAATGGAATACAAATGTTCATAGCATTTTTATTACTACCTTCCAAACCCAAAGGAAGTGTTGAGATAGAGTGAAAAAATCGCAATGAAATTAACAGCTCATCCTGCATACTTTATCCAGCTAGACTCTCATTTAGGTTTGAAAGAAGGACCCACAACATCATGGATGAACAACAGCTTGGGAACTTTATAGACTAAAAGCAAACTTTCTGTTTGTTTGTTTGTTTGGGGGTCACACCGGAGGTTCTCAGGGGTTACTCCTGGCCCTGCATTTAGAAATCGATCCTGGCAGGAACGGGGTACCATATGGGATGCTGGAATTTGAACCACCATCAGTCCTGGATCAGCTGCGTGCAAGACAAACCCCCCACCGCTGTGATTTCTCTCTGGCTCCTCAAAGCCAGAGAGTTTTTTGAGTTTTAAACTCAAAATTAAAGAAGAACTTAAGGGAGTACATCAAGGCAAGACAAACCTCTCAAACACACCAAAATTCTACCAAAAAATATGAGTCCCTGCCACTAATCTGTCCCAATGGCCCAAATGCACCAATTAAAAGAGAGTGGAAAAATGGATCAGAAAATTGGATCCAACATTTGAAAGCCTGTAAGAAACATATTTGAATAGTCAGAGTAAATACAGACTCAAAGTCAAATGTGAAAGACAATCTTTTAAGCAAATAACTCTTTTAAAAAGGCTTGGATTGCCATACTAATAGACTTCAGGCTCGGAAAGTTTTTGAGTCAGATAACATCATTTCTTAATAATTAAGAGATATATACATCAGGAAAAGGCCACTCTCTTAAACATATCTGCACACAATGAAGGACCAGCAAATTAATTAAAACAACTGTTAGCAGACTTGAAAATAGAAAAAAAAAAAAAACACCAACAGCAACACAGTAGCAGTGGAAAACTTTAAATTCACTCAGTCACCTTTTGATATATCAACCAAGCTAAAACTCAGTAAGGTTGTGCTGGCCTTGAAAGAATCATGAAAAACAGAAACTTAGAGGATATGTATATAGAACTTTTTAATCACCCAAAAATCTGAATACAAATTCTTCTCTAATGAACATGGGATATTCTCCAACATTAAATACTTTCTGGCCCACAAAACCTACCTCCCTAGAACCAATATTATAGAAATGGTATCAACTCTCTTCTTAGTAGTTTATGCACAGAAAATAGAAGCTAATTACAAACAGAAATGGAGAAATAACTTTGACATCTGAAATTAAATAGCTCACAGCTGAACAACTATTGGTAAATGAGCAAATCAAAGAGAAAATCAAGAGTTTTGGAAACATGAAAACGAATTATCAGAATTTATGCCACACAGCAAAAGCAGTAGTAAGAATAAAATTTAACTTTTGTACATGGAATTTATTCTGTTGAGTGAAATATGTTAAAGAGAGAGAGAGAGATAGACACAAAATAGTCTCACTCATCGATGGGTTTAAAAAAAAATTTAAAGACATTTTTGTAATAAGGCCCAGAGGCAATAGAGTTAAGGGCCAGAAGGACCAGCTCACAATTCGAAGCTCACCACAAAGAGTGGTAAACACTGTTAGGGAAATAACTACACTAACAACTACCATGACAATGTTAAAGAATGAGAGAGGTAGAATGCCTGTCTCAAATACAGGCAGGGGTGGGGGAATGGGGGATATTGGTGGTGGGAATGTTGCACTAATGAAGGGGAGTATTCTGTTTATGACTGAAACCCATGTACAAACATGGTTGTAATCATGGTGCTTAAATAAAGACTTATTGAATAAATAATTTAATCTTACAACATTTATCAATAATGAAGAAGGCATTTATAAATAAGTTTATGTCATGGCTTAAGAAATTGAAAAATGACCAACAAAATGACTCAGAAGTAGGCATAGTGAAGGAAATAATAAAGCATAGAGAAGAAATTAATGATCTGGACAACCATAAAGCTATCCAAAAGATCAATATTCAAGAGCTAGTTCTTTGAAAAAATAAACAAAATTAATAAATAGATGAATAAGATTCACAAAAATGAAACAACCCTAATAAACCAAATCAAAATGAATGGCGAGATGTCACAACAGATACTACAGAAATTGAAAGGGTAATCAGTGATTATTTTGAAAAACTTAATGCCACAATATAAAAGAATCTATAAATTCTTGGAACTCATGTATATCTTCTCAAAGTTGTGTCTATTAGATTATATCTATTATTTTACATTAAATATCCCCTAATTATTTTAGTGTTCTATCAATAATACTTCTTATTGAATTCTGTGATTAAGAATAAAAATGTAATAAACTAAAAGCTAACTACCATTTAGTCTTTAGAGGCTATAGGTTTTTATTTTTATATAAAATTAAGCAAAACTAATAAATTGAATGTACACAGTGGTAATATGAAATATGTTGAGATAAAAGAAAAATTATCAGAGGCAAAGAAGATAATACAGTGAATAAAGCTCTTATTTTGCACACAGCTGACTGTGTTTAGTTCCCTGACACTAAGTGTTGGCCCATGAGCATGTCTAGTAGAGTCTCTTAAGTAGAGTTCAGAATAGGTCCTGAAAACTATCAATTATGGTTCAAAACCAAAATAAATAAAATACTTTCCAATAATAACAGCTCCAATAAAGAACCTTTGTGATAACATAAAAGAGGATCTATTGTAAGGTAAATAGTTTTGAGGAAGATATCTCCTGATTACCCCACAACACTACATTATCAGTAACTATAGACATTAGAAATTGGAGGTTGAGTGAAATGTCATTTGTCCCCCCCAAAAAAGGTAGACAATCTAGAATGGTTCTGCTTTCTCCTTACAAATTTAATCATGCACGTGGCTGAGGGAGATAGCACAAATGACTGGAGTAAATGAGTTGAATGTATGAGAAGCCCTGGCCTCACATGGGCCCATGGGCAATTCTGGGTATGTTCCTAGGCCTGCAAACACCTCTTAGCGCCAAAAGTGCTTCACTGCTAGAACTAAGCCAACAACTATCAGGCCTGAACATCTATCAGATATTATTATAAGTAGGAAGAACCCTGATTCTCTGATCACCACTTGGGAGCTCTTTAATACAGCCAGCAAACCCCGCCCCCCAATGTCCTCTTTCAAAAGTCAACAATAAGATTTTTTTTCTTATAAGGACTTTTATTTTAAAGCATTACAACATTTGGAGCTAGAAATATTTTGAACCCAATTTAACAATTTGGATTGATACTTTTTAAAATACTGTAGCATAATTGCTATAAAGCAAATAAAACATGAATTTTGTTGAAAATAAATATGTATATTGCTTTTGGCTTGTTTGTTTTTGTTTTTGGGCCACAGCTGGTGATGCCCAGGGGTTACTCCTGCTATGCATTCAGAAATCGCTCCTGACTTGGGGGACTATATGGGACGCTGGAGAATAGAACCCAGGCCTGTCCTGAGTCAGCCACGTGCAAGGCAAATGCCCAACCACTGCACCATGGCACTGGTTCCTATATATATTGCTTTTAATATAGTTATCATAAAGGATATTTTTACTAAATGAAAATGGATATTCGTTTTACATTTTAGTTTTAAAACGATACCAGTCATTTTATGCTTCTCACTCAAATTTAGCTTTATATCGTAACTGAATTTTTCTTCCTTTCCTTTCTTTCTTTCTTTCTTCCTTTCTTCCTTCCTTCCTTCCTTCCTTCCTTCCTTCCTTCCTTCCTTTCTTTCTTTCTTTATTTCTTTCTTTCTTTCTTTCTCTCTCTCTCTCTCTCTCTCTCTCTTTCTTTCTTTCTTTCTTTCTTTCTTTCTTTCTTTCTTTCTTTCTTTCTTTCTTTCTTTCTTTCTTTCTTTCTTTCTTTCTTTCTTTCTTTCTTTCTTTCTTTCTTTCTTTCTTTCTTTCTTTCTTCTTTTCTTCCTTCCTTCCTTTCTTTCTTTCTTTTGTTCTTTCTTTCTTTTCTTTCTTTCTTTCTTTCTTTCTTTCTTTCTTTCTTTCTTTCTTTCTTTCTTTCTTTCTTTCTTTCTTTCTTTCTTTCTTTCTTCTTTCTTTCTTTCTTTCTTTCTTTCTTTCTTTCTTTCTTCTTTCTTTCTTTCTTCTTTCTTTCTTCTTTCTTTCTTTCTTTCTTCTTTCTTTCTTTCTTTCTTTCTTTCTTTCTTTCTTTCTTTCTTTCTTTCTTTCTTTCTTTCTTTCTTTCTTTCTTTCTTCTTTCTTTCTTTCTTTCTTTTTTCTTTCTTTCTTTTCTTCTTTTTTCTTTCTTTTAGTTTCTTCTTTTTATCTTTTTCTGTCATTTCTTTTTCTCTTTCTCCTTTCGTATTTTCCTTCCTTCCTTCCTTCCTTCCTTCCTTCCTTCCTTCCTTCCTTCCTTCCTTCCTTCCTTCCTTCTTTCCTTCTTTCCTTCCTTCCTTTTTTTATTTTTTATTTTTGTCTTTTGGGTCACACCCAATGATGCTCAGTTGTTACTCCTGGATATGCACTCAAAATCACTCCTGACTTGGGGACCATATGGAATGCCGGGAGATAGAACCACAAGAACTGGCAAGACAAACAACTTACTTCTTGCACCACTGTTTCAGCCCTCTTTTCTTTATTTCACATAATAATATTTATCATTTGTTTCATTGTAATAAATTCCCTTTTCTATAGAAGAAAAGAATTATATATTTCTATATATATATATGTAAATTATACCAAAGTGAAAAAATTATAAAAAAATTGCACACTTTTGCAGAAACATTAAATAATAATCATAATAGGAAATAATTTAGGTGTGAAATCATTTTGGGATGCATATTTGGAATTAAACATAAAGAGATAAAGATAAGATAAACCTGAAAATAAACAATATGCTCTTTTACATGAGAGAACATGTAACAAAAAACTATAAATATTAGAAGAACTCTAACTCAGGCTAAAGTTATATTTTTTCTGCTTTATTTAATTATAATTAAGGTCTTTTTTTCTTTTGGAGCCACACCTGGTGACACTTAGGGGTTACTCCTCGCTCTGCAATCAAAAATTGCTCCTAGCTTGGAGGACCATATGGAATGCTGGGGGATCAAACTGTGGTCTGTCCTAGGTTAGTTCCTGAAAGACAAAAAGCCCTACAGCTTGAGCTACCACTCTGGCCTATAGAATTAAGTTTTGCATTTAATTTTAGTTTTCTGAAATCAGGTCAGACCTTATTTTTGAATAAATATATGTCTGGCAAATTATCAGTTTGTTTTTTAGTTTTGTTTTGTTTTGGGGCCACACCAGGTGATACTCAGGGGTAACTCCGGGCTATGGGCTCAGAAATCACTCCTGGTTTGGGGGAACAGATGAGACACCAGGTGTGAGGTGTCAAACTGAGATCTATCCTAGGCTAGCGTGAGCAAGGCAGATGCTTTACTGCTTGTGCTATAGCTCCCTACCAAATTTATCAGTTTTTGCTTTTCAGTTGTGTTTGAAATTTTGCAGTATGTATAAAAATATGTATAAAGATTATACATCATTCAAAGTTAGGAAAACAAAGCAGCTATTTTAAAATTTGAAACCTGCAATGTCAGGAATGTGTTGGAGAAAAAAAGAGTACTTAAATCAGCATAATAATAGAGTACAACAGTAAACAAACACTGCACATCTAGAAGATATAAGTGGTTATGTTCTATTTGCCATGTTAAAGTTACATTCATTTCTTTGGCTTCCTATACATATAAAATCATGCTTTATAAAAAGCTTACTTTAATAAGTGCAAAATCATATTATAGACAAATACTAACCATTTTCGATTAACCATATTCAATTCAAATATTAACCATGTTGAGTGAGTTTTAATTGTATTTCAAGGTGGGTCTTTTGCTTCAGTGTTGAGGGTTGTTGAATATTCAAAAGGGTAGTGCTAAATATTTGGGTGATTGAAAAATTTTTTATATGCTTATAGTGTTTTCGTAGTGAGACATGAACACTGGTAAAAGGGGCGAGTGTTGGACTATACAAAACTCAGCCATCAACAACGTTTTAATTCTGTATCTCCCACAGTGATTCAATATAAATAAGTATAAAAATGTTATCATGAAATTTTCTATATTGACTCTTTTTTTTTTTTTTTTTTGGTTTTTGGGCCACACCCGGTGACGCTCAGGGGTTACTCCTGGCTATGCGCTCAGAAGTCGCTCCTGGCGGGGCCGGGTAGGTGGCGCTGGAGGTAAGGTGTCTGCCTTGCAAGCGCTAGCCAAGGAAGGACCGCGGTTCAATCCCCCGGCGTCCCATATGGTCCCCCCATGCCAGGGGTGATTTCTGAGCACATAGCCAGGAGTAACCCCTGAGCGTCAAACGGGTGTGGCCCAAAAACCAAAAAAAAAAAAAAAAGAAGTCACTCCTGGCTTGGGGGACCATATGAGACGCCGGGGGATCGAACCGCGGTCCGTCCTAGGCTAGCGCAGGTAAGGCAGGCACCTTACCTTAGCGCCACCGCCCGGCCCCCTATATTGACTCTTTCACAGATGTTTCTCTGTAGCAAATGAAGCTGTTCAATAGAAATTCATGAAATAAAATTTCTTTAATCCACTGCTGATGGGAATGCCATCTGGTCCAACCTTTATGGAAAGCAATATGGAGATTCCTCCAAAAAGTGGAAATTAAGCTTCCATAGGATCCAGCTACACCACTCATAGGGATATATCCTAGGAACACAAAAACACAACACAAAAATCCTTTCCTTACACCTATATTCATTGCAGCACTATTTACCACAACCAGACTCTGGAAACAACCAAGATGCCCTTCAACAGATGAATTGCTAAAGAAACTGTGGTACATATACACAATGGAATGTTATGCAGCCGTCAGGAGAAATGAAGTCATGAATTTTCCTATACATGGATGTACATGGAATCTATTATGCTGAGTGAAATAAAGCAGAGGAACAGAGATAGAGGCAGAATAGTCTCACTCATCTATGGGTTTTAAGAAATATGAAAGACATTCTTCAATAATTTTCAGAGACAAAAGAGAGGAGGGCTAGACGTTCCAGCTCACTACCTGAAGCTCACCACAAAAAGTGATGAGTGCAGTCAGAGAAATAACTACATTGAGAACTATCATAACAATGTGAATGAATGAGGGAAGTAGAAAGCCTGTTTAGAGTATAGGTGGGGGTGGGGTGAGGAGGAGGAAGATTTGGGACATTGGTGATAGGAATGTTGCACTGGTGAAGGGGGGTATTTTTTACATGACTGAAACCCAATCACAATCATGTTTGTAATCACGGTGTTTAAATAAAGATATTAATTTAAAAAAAAACTTAGAATCTGAGGCCAGAGTGCCAGTATAGCAAGGGTGTTTGCATTGCAAGGGTCCACATTTCATATGGTCTCCTAATTTGTTGGGAGTGACATGAGCACAAGGAGAAAAGCCCTGAGCACAGCCAGATATGGCCCCCAACCAACAAACTAAACTAAACAAAACAAAGTAACAAAAATCTCTCACACCCTATTGCTTTATCAATTACATTTATTCAATTTTCTGTAGACTTTGTTGCATTTTTAATCATGTTTTAATCTTTTTTTAATCATGTATGAAGCACTGTGGTTACGAACATGTTTGCATTTGGGGTTCAGCCATAAAAGGCACAACTTCTTCACCAGTGCAAATTTCCCACCACCAATGTCCTCCATTTCCTTCCTCCCATAGCCCCTGCCTGTCTGATAGACAGGCATTATATATCTCTCTATATCACTGCCATTGTAGTTGTTAGTGTAGCTTCTTTAGTCCTTAATAAGATTAGTTTCTCTGTTTGGACACAGCTTCCTTTTTCATTCATTAAGCATCATCTTCTCACTCATTAAATTTTTATCAAGAGATTGCAGCTATTCAGATGTGTGGGTTTTCAGACTCTGGTTCTAATTAAAGTCTAAATATTTCTATTTCACATCTTCAGTTTCTTTCTCCATAATAGTGAATCCCTCAAGATCATTCTTGAGCATTGAAATAAACTCCTTCCGAAGATCTATTAATATTGATATTCTGACCTTCTAATAAAATATATCCTTAAGGGCATCTGGAATGATGAATCATTTCCAGAGGGTTTTGATTGAGTTTGCCAGATCCATCAGGAAAATGACATGGGAGCTATGGTTTGACAAAACGTTGACTTGAAAGTTGAATGAAGTCCTTGATCGTGTCTGCAGAATGGATATAATATTTGTAAGCATAAAAAGAATATTGATCTTCTGTACATCTCCAACAGAACTTTTGAGTGACTGGGTACATTGTCAGTGAGCAGTGATTTTGAAAGGAATCTTTTGTTGTTGTTGTTATTCTGAAAGGTAGGTCCCAACAGTGAACTTAAAATATTCAGAAAAAGTTAGAAACAGATGTGCTGTCATCCAGTGTTTGAAAGCTCTAGAAACACTGAACAGTGCATACAGCATACATAGAATTTTCAGAAATATAACTCTGAATAGAAAACAAAGTCTTCTAAGTCAAATGGAGGGAGTTTTATATTTTTCAAATATGTAAATATTATAAAAAGACATTATCAGAATAATCTAATTAAAAGACACTCCCCACTAGATAAATAGAACTATGTCCAATATACAAGTCTTATCATTGATTTATTTTGTCATTTCTAAAGTTTTATATCCTTTAAATAAAAATGTTATAGAGAACCATTAGGGTGGTTCTTAAAATCCTAGGATTTTCAGAATGGTAAAGGAGCCGGATTTATTACCAACTGCATTAGCCCATAATAAAATTCACTAGTCCCTTGAACCTGTGAAGCCAGGCATGAATTTTCTACCTAACAAGTCCTAGATAGTTTCTGATGGTAAAATGCTGCTTCTACTACATTAAAATACATTATAGTATTCACTTTCCTCAACATGCTTAGACTGATTTGGAGAAATCAGTGCAGCTTCCAAGTCAGCACTTGTAGTCCTGCATTGCATTTTGATATTATGGAAATGGTTTATTTCCTTAAGCCTGATAAAGCATTCACTCCAAGTTTTAATCTTCTGTACTCTAACTTCTTTTTTTATTTTTAAGTTGATGCAAGAATTTAGTGAGTATATGGCAATAAAGGCACAACAGAAGTTGAAGATAAATGTTACATGAATTTATGGGAGTTTGAACAACTGGTAACTGACATAAGTGATGCTGAGCAATAGAGGAGTTCTAGAGTAGTGATTAAATGAAGACTAATTTGCTCCTATAAAATAAAGAAAAGGATTATTTCAGATTAAAATATATTTCAGATCACAATTTACAAAACAGTTGAACCAAATAGAAATAAGTATGCAATATGAACAGCTGGAAGAAATGTTCAGAAATTTCTCGAGATTCCCAGTTTGTTACTGAACACTTACTGAAGACTAGATATCATATTGCTTTGTACAAGGAAGTTTGCCAATTTATGTACATTTTCTGTGAAGAATTTGATAATGATTTATTTTTAAAATCTTTTAGTATTTTGTTTATATTGAAAATGATCTATTTTAAGTTGAATATTTTATTTTAGATTACTCTAACTTCTTTACCTCTTTTAGCCTTCAGAGAATTAAATAGCATTAGCTCCTTAATTTGAATAGTTTTGACTTAAAGCGAATAGGTATCTGGCTGCAATTTCCATTTGGACCTCTGGTACTTTCTTTATGACAGCATATTTTACATTGTTATTCATGTGTTTCCTACAGTTCTGATTTTAATTTGTTTTTAAGAGTTTTTTCTTTTTAGTCACAATTTGCCTAGCTATTGGCATGAAATGTTTAGCTTTCAACTACCTATTTTGGCTGTTCAACTTGCCTTCTTTGCAAAGCTAAACCATCATTTTTTTTATTAATTTTTGTCATGCCAGCAATGACCAGGGCTTGTTCCTGGCTTTGCATTTAGCAATCAGTACTGGTGTTGTTTAGGAATTGAATCAGGAGCAGCCAAGTGCAGCATCAACCCTTAACATCTGTGTTATCCCTCTGATCCCTTATTTTTTGGCTTCAAGTGAGAATTCACTTGGATGCTTAGAGTTCTTGTAGGAATACTGACTGGCCTAGTTTCTACAGTGTTGTTTATCAGGAAATAGAGAAGTCTAAAAATAGGATAGAATTATAGAATAAATGATTAAGAAGTTAGAAAACAAATGTGATCTATAAAATTTACCATCATATATGGACATTCCAATTTTGCTGTTCTGAATGTATGATACTCTTTTGTATCTAATAATGTATCAAAGTGTGTATAAAACACTTGTATCAATATCAAAGATCATTGAACAAAAATAATCATAACGAATAGTAATAATAAAAATAATAAAAGAGTATGACTTATTGTGACAGTTATCAAAATGGCACCTCAGTACCCAAAATGAACACTTGCAACTGGTAAATAGTGCCATTAATTTTGCTTCAACTTGTCAAAAATGTAATATCTACTAAGTGTAACATAGTCATTAACTAAGGTATATTCACAAATATATATTTTGATCTTCAGGAAAGGTGCAATAGAAGAAGCAACTTATCCATCATATAGTTCATGGATAATTAACACCTACTTGCTCATAAAAGAGAATTGACCAATATATCCTATCATATAAAAAACTATTTCATAGATCATATAGTATATAGTATATATTGGTTCCATTTGGATTTAATATGTATTTTATGTCTAATCATTGCAATATTATTATCTATGTTTAAAAATGAGATCATAGGGGCAGGAGTGATAGCACAGCAGTAGGTTGTTTGCCTTGCATGCAGCTACCCAGGACAGCTCTGGATTTGATTCCTAGCATCCCAGATAGTCCCCAATGCCAAGAGCAATTTCTTTAGCACATAGCCAGGAGTAACCCTTAGTGTAACCGGGTGTGGCCCCAAAAAACAAACAAAAACATAAATAAATAAAATCTATATCATATTAACTAGATGAATTTATATACTCTATTAAGGATATAATGTCTATAATTTATTTTATTTTGTTCTTTTACTAAATTATGTTCATATTTTCCTGTTTGTTTGCATGCCTGGGACCTTAAAAATTTGTTGCTAAGCAACTGTATATTTTACTTTGTGGGCCCTAGGTGATGTTATGTTCTTTTATGAACTGTAATTCTTTGTACGTCTCTTTGAATGCTTTGTTCTTCAAGACTTGTTTTAACATTGTTCCAGGATGGCTTTTAGTATAGCTTTTTCTGTCTCACTACAAAGAAATACCACCACGAGGGCTCTGCTCAATACTCAATACTCCAAATAGTAATGTTTTCTACTTTCATTTTACAAACACAAGCTGTTCCTATTCCTGTAGAAACTGAGGTCATTATATTGTTACTAGTGGTATTTATATTTACACATTTATTTTTACATATTTACTTTGTGGTAGAAAGAAAATTCTCTAAGGATAACTGGAGATCTTTTGCTTTGCATTTTCTTTCTCTCAGATTCTGCTCCATAAATTTTAGACAATTCAGTTTCCCATACCCTGAATTCAGAGAGACAACGTGACTCCATTGGTTTCCCTTTCCTTATTATACTATGGAAAGTAATGGAGATAAAATGATAGAACTAAACTCATCACTCTTCTCAGAATAATAATAATCGCTACTCTTCACTTTTTGAAGAAATATTGTCTAGAAAGTGTTTTATTTGATTTTCTAATTATTAAATAGGGAAAAGTAAGTCTGTCCTAAATTTTTTATTATTTCAAAATCATACTTCTTAGAAAACTTTGAATATAGAAATAAAAGTGTTTTGGAGCTGAAGCGGTGATAAAGGGGTAAGACATCTGCCTTGCCTGCACTAGCCTAGGGCAGACCGCAGTTTGATCCCCCAGCATCCCATATGGTCCCCCAAGCCAGGAGTGATTTCTGAGTGCATAGACAGGAGTAACTCTGAGTGTCATCGGGTGTGGCTCAAAAACCAAAAATAAAAGAGTGTTTTGTGTTTTATCATTATTAATATAAATAAAATAATGGGTAACTGAATCACATAACTCTTACTGGTACAGCAATTATTATTGAATCAATAAAAATTATTAGCTGCATTTTCAGTAGTCTATTCTTTGTTATATACTTATCATCATCATCATCATCATCATCATCATTATTATTATTATTATTATTTGGTCTTTTTTTGGCTCCACGCCTGGTCAAATCATACTGGTAAAGCCCTTTGCTCAGGGATCACTCCTGGCCCGGCCTCTGGAATCCTTTGATTACTGTTTCAAATTCCTCAATCATAATGAGTCTGTTCAGGTATTCCAGATCATCTTTGTTCAAACTTGGATGGTTATAAGAGTTTAAGAATTTATCTATTGGGGCCAGAGCAGTGGCGCAAGTGGTAGGGCATTTTCCTTGCATATGGCTGGCCTAGGGTTCAATCCTCCAGAGTCGCATATGTTCCTCCAAGCCAGGACCAATTTATGAGCGCATAACCAGGAGTAACCCCTGAGCATCACCGGGTGTGGCCAAAATACCAAAAACCAAAAACTAAAAAAAAAAAAAAAAAAGAATTTATCCATTTCTTTCAGAGTCTCTTGTTTTATTTGTAAAGATTCTCAAATAATCTGATTGCCTTTTGCATTTTTGTAGTATCTGTAGTGTTACCCACATTTTCATTTCTGATTTTTTTGTTTTGAGTTTTTTTTAGGGTGGGGATCAAACCTGACAGAGCTCAGGGGTTATTCATGGCTCTGCACTCAGAAATTGCTCCTGGTAGGCGTGGGGGACCATATGGGATGCCGGGATTCCAACCACCATTCATCCCTCTTGAATCAGTTGCCTGCACTACAGCTGTGCTATCTCTCCAGCCCCTCTAATTCGTTTATTTTGTTTCTCTCTCTCTTCCTTTGTGCGTCTTGCTAATGGTTTTACAACTTTGTTTATTTTTTGCAAGTATCAACTCTGTCAGGCATGCTTGCCTCCAGCCACTCTCTCCATGTCACCATGCTGTGCTGATCTCAGAAAGGCTATTGGGTCAGTGTTGATTCCAGTCATTTGCAAGGTGAGGGTAGGTCATCATGTTGTGCTAGTCTCCAGGGTCCAATTGGTTAGTCAGAGTGTGCTAGCCTTTATCCACACTCGAGGTGAGGCCTAGTCACCACATTGTACCAGTCACTCTTTGTCCAGGGTGGGCAGTCAGAGCACATTTGCCTCCAGCCACTCCTAGGGCAAGGCTAGTTCACTATGTTGTGCTGGTCTTGGTGGGTCTGAGTGGGCAGGTGGGGTGCACTTGCATCTAGCCACTCAAGTCACCACGTTGTGCTGGTCTTGGCAGGTTCAGGGACACAAACAGGGTGCACTTACCTCTAACTGGTCCCCTGGTATGGCCAGCTCACAATGTTCCACAGGTCATGTGTGCTTGCCTCCAGTCACTCCTGGAGTAAGGCTTAGTCACGATGTTACACCAGTCTTGCTGGGTCCCTGACGTGAAATCTTTTTGATGTGCTGTTGGATTCAGTTTGCTAAGATTTTACTAAAGATTGTTGCATTAATATTCTTCAGTAAAATTGGCTTGTGGTTTTCATTGTAATATCTCTGTCAGCTTTGGGAATGAGCAAAATGTTAGCATCATAGAAGGTATTAGGGAGGATTTCCACCTCTTTAATATTTTGGAAGTATATAAGGGTCAGTGGTAGTAATTTTTTCTAAATGTTTGATATAACTCACTTGTAAACCCATCTGGGCTTTTCATTTGGCAAGCCTCGAGAAAAAGACCATTAGGTGATAAGCAACCCAACTCTATGATTTGTCTTGGGCTTTTATTTTTGGAATAATTCTTAATTAATGTGTCAATTTGCTTACTTGTTCTTGCCCTATTTATGCTTTCTACTTCCTTTTCATTTAGTTTTGGGGATATATTTATGTTTCCACAAATCGTCCATTTATTCTAGGTTCTCTCACATTACAGAGTACAGTTGTTCATAGTAAGTTCTCATGATATTTTGGATTTCTGAGTTTCAGTTGTACTGTTTCCTCTTTCATTTATGAATCAATTTATTTCAGTTGATTTTTTTTCCTTGTGAGTCTTGCAAAAGGTTTGTCTATCTTTTTTATTCTTTTAAAGAACCAGCTCCTGGTTTCATCAATTCTTTGTATTGTTTTCTTTGTTTCTACATCATTCATTTCTACTCTGGTTTTTATTATTCATTTTCTTTTTCTTGTATTGGGTTTCTATGTTGTTTGTTTTACAGATATTTTCAGGTTGTTGATTTTATCTTTTTCTTTTCCCAGTGTAGGCTGTATTAATATGATTTTCCCCCTAATTGCTGCTTTAGCTGTGTCCCATTGGTTTTGGTAAATTGTTTTTTCTTTCTCATTAGTCTCAAGTAATCTCATTTTTTCTTTCTTGATTTTCTCTTTGATCCAGCTGTTATTTAGAAACATGTTGTTTAGCCTCTATGTTAGATTTTCTCCACATCCTCTTTACAATCTATCTCCATCTCTGTGGCATTGCAGACTTGTAGGATGCTTGGTATAATCCTTAAATTTGTAAAGTTTTGTAAGTTAGGCATACATCCTAAAAAGTTATCTACTACAGAGAATATTCCATGAGCACTTGAGAATAATATATTCAAATATTTTTAATTAAAGTGGATTACAAATCTTTTACAGTAATATTTTAGGTACATAGTGATGTTGAATCAGGGGTGTTCTCACCACCAATGTTGTCCTCCCTCCACCCAGGTTCCCAACATGCATCCCATATCCCTCTCTATTAACCCCCAGGCTGCTAGTATAGGTGGTCCTCTCTATGTCTAGTATATTGTAAATTGGGTATCGATTCTGTTGTTGTTGGCTTTGGATTTGGTGATTAAGTTTGATCTTTTTTTTTATTTCTACTTAATGTTCATATGACTTATATTCAGATTTTTGAGGATGGAAGGCCCTCAATACAACCATTAGTACCAGTTCTTAGTTTCTCATTCAGGGCTATATGTCCTTATTAATATTCTGTCTAGTTAGCTATCCAGTGGTTAGAGTTACAGTGAAATACCCCTCTACTATCACATTTTCACACAAATGTTTCACTAGGTTTCTGAGAAAACCTTTGTTGACACTACATTTGGTACACATATTGATTAGAGTTAGTATTTCTTGGTCTATTGTAAAATAAGTCCACTAGCCATTTTCAAAACTTGGGTGAACTGGTTGTGCTCAAATCAATAAACCGTAACAGTCAGCTGAAAATCATGGAGTTGGATGGCTTCTTGCCTGTGGTTTCTCAGAAGGCCATCAAACTGAAAATTTTCTTTATTCTACTAGTATAAATTCACCAGGAGGGAGAAGGTTGAGTGAGTGATTACAGTACTTATTCAGGTGGACTTTATTAAGTCAAAGGACTTGGTGAAAAGAAAAGAAATTGGGCAACACTTTGCCCTGGGCAAAAGCAGGGTGTAAATTAGCCATTCCCCCCTTCAGAAGTGCTACAAAAGTCTTGTTCTATTTTTTTTCTATAGAGGTGAAACCCCCCAGAAAGAAGCTAAAATAATTGTCTACTTTATTCCCTGATCAATAAGTTAGTGTCCATTCTTTTCTCCAAGTACTTTTCTGAGGGTGGATGCTATTCCTTCTGATAAAAGTATGTCTGTCTAAGATTTTTGATTTGTTTGTTTTAGGGCCACACCCAGTGATGCTCAGGGGTTAATCCTAGCTATGCACTTAGGAATCACTCCTAGCTTGGGGGACCATATGAAATGCCAGGGGATCAAACCATGAACCACTGTCCATTCTAGGCTAGCATGTGCAAGGCAGACACCTTAACACTTGCACCACCACTCTGGCCCTGTCTAAAGTTTTTATTTGTTTTCCAGTAGCTTGAATAATTGTTTTCCATCCTTTTACTCTGAGACTGTGTGTATCCTGAGGTATTAAGTGAGTTTTCTGCAAGCCACAAATGGTTAGGTTTTGTTTCTTTTCCAACCTGCTATTCTATGCCTTTAGATGGGAGACTTTAGTTCATTGACATTTAAGGATACTATTGACAGAAATTGATGTTGTGCAGGGATGTTGCTGTTACAATTAAGTATTTGGTTTATATAATTGATGTTTGAGTAGTTCTTTGAGAGTCTGCTTTTTATCACAAATGTTGACAATTCTTTTTTGTCTGATAATGTTTTTATCTTTGAATCTCAGTAAATTAGAAATTTTCTTGGTAGTGGACATTAAGTTAAAAATTTCTTTCATTCATTATTTGACTTTTTGTTTTGTTTTTGTTTTGGGGCCACACTCATTGATGCTCAGGAGTTACTCCTGGTTATGAACTCAGAAACCACTCCTGGCTTAGGGGGACCATATGGGACACTGGAGGATCAAACCATAGTTTGTCCTAGGCTAACACTTGCAAGGCCTTACATCTAGCGCCACTGCTCCGGCCCTGTTTTATTCATTATTTGAATGTCATTACATTTTTCTTGCCTGGATAGTTTCAAATGAAATAACTGGTTTGATTCTTACATTTTTTCCCCTTTATTCTTGGATTTTTCTTCTCCCTTAATGCTTTAAAGATCTCTCTCTCTCTCTCTCTCTCTGGATTACTATATGTCTTGGTTTTGTTCACTCAGGGTCTATTTTGTTTGGCATTCTTTTTGCCTCTTGTATTTGTACAGTGGCCTCTTTACAGAGAATGGGAGAAGTATTCTGCTATTATCACTCTCACTACTTTTTTCCCTTTTTCTGTTTTTCCTCCCCTCCTAGTATTCCTCTAATGTAGAGATTATTATTTTTTCTTTGTTCATTAAGTTGATTTATTCACACTGAGTTTAGTGGATTAAATTTTACCTACCAAATTTTTCGAGTAAAAATGATAATTGAAATGTTGGTAATTATCCTAAAAAGAAAAACGGAGGGGGGAACTTTGTGTAAAATCAAATTATGCTCATTACTACACTGAACTCTATGCTCCTTGGTCACCAAGAGTTCACTGGGGAACACTTGTAATGTCAGGAAAGAATGAGGCTTATCTATGTGCAAGGCAATCATTTTACTCCTATACTCTCAGGTCCCCATTTTATTAATTTTATTAATTTTCTATAAAAATTGATTCTAGGAATTATATATTACTCAAACATTCTATAGGTTTATTAGTGATATACCTGCTAAAATATTCTCCTTGATTTATGTAATTTTTAGTTGTTTTGCTTTATAAATAATTGACTATCTGTTTCAATGATTTAAGGGTCTTTAATAAAATGTTTTATGGGTTCTTTATAAGTTTGCTGTTTTATAAACACTTAACGATCTGTTTCAATGAGTTAAGCATCCTAAGTATATTAGAGAAAGAACTAGAAGGATCAAAATACATAAAGCTAAGTGATTATAAAATATATTTATAAAATATATATAATATATAATATGTATAATATATATGTATATATATATTTGCTACTGGCAGGCTCAGGGGACCATATTGGATGCTGGGATTTGAACCACGATATTTCTGCATGCAAGGCAATAGCCCTATCTCCATACCATCTCTCCGGCCCTATAAAAAATGTTTTATGCAAAACACTAATTTTACACTGCCATAGTGAAATTTCTATGAAATTAAGTGCCTGATGCAACTATTTGTCCTCTGAAAGTGTTACAGTGGTACAAAACTCAAATGATACTGTTTATCACCTATAACTTGAACAGAAACAAAATGTCTTCAGTGGTAAATGAGTGGTTGCCTAACTCACTAGTATGTGCAAGACCATAAATGAGATTCCCTGTACCACTTGATCATGATTTAACACTATTCAATCAGACACCTGAGCTTTTTTTCAGATTTTTCAAACATATTTATAGACACAATTTTCTATTTGGGTTCTTAGTATATCAAGAAAACAAAACATTTTGTGGGCTAAGTAGATGTAGATTTTTCACTTGCTCAACTAAAGTCTAAAATGTACTCTAACTCTGAACTACTCTCCTGATCCCATAAATTCCTTTTATTTCCAGTTTTCTTTTTCAGTGTATGTGTGAGGTGGAAGGACCTCACACATATCCGGTAGCTTCACAAGGTCAGGAATCACACTGTGATTTCTCTGCCAATCAGTGTGGTTACCCTTTTCTCTGTTGTGATCTCTATGGGAATTTCCAGGGAAGCCACTGGCAAGAGGGAGAGAGGAATGGGATTAGGTGTCTGCTCTATTATCCTTTCATTGTGATGTGTGGGAAGGGTGATAATGAATGTGGTGAGGACTCTCCAGACTAAGCCCTCTATCATCTGCCACTGAAACCATCTGGGCAGGTGGAAGCATTCTGCTTGTTTGAGTTTTTGTTTTAAATTTTTTTGACCACATCTAGTGGGTCTAGTGCTGAGGGATCATTCTGAGCAGGCTTGAGATTTTATATAGGATGCTGGGGATCTTACCCAGGTTGACTGCATGCAAGACAACCACCCTACCCATTGTCCAATCTCTTTATCCCTGAATTTAGCTAGAATATATACTATAGCTAATATATATATATATATATATATACATATATGCTAGTATTATATCACACACACATACTTGTTATGTAACCTTAAAACACTACCCTTACATTATATAATCTTTTAAATTTATTATGCTTAAATAAAATCTTAGGAAAATTTCAAAAATTCATATGTGATAATCATAAATATTTTATATTATATATACACTTATAGATATATGTCTATATTTGTAAATCATATATACTTTAAAACTTTTTTATGTTAAGAAGCACCAATTAGTAGATATTACCCATAAAATGAAAATAAAATCTTTACATACATGTTTAAGTTCACCTCAGTAAGTTGTTTCACAGCATTTTTTCCCTTTAGATGCTAATTCTTTCATTTACTTAATGCTATACTAATATTAATCATCTATTGAAATTTAAATTACTTTATACATTTTTAACTTCTGTATCAGCTCAGCACAAATTGTCTCTGCCAGAATTTCTACCGTAAATATCACAATCACCTTTTTGAAAAGCATCTAAAATAGGTCTGAGAGATAGTGCAATTGGTATGTCTCTTGTCTTGCACGTGGCTGAATTATGTTTGATTGCTAGCACTTATTATGGTCCCCAGTTACTGCAGAAGTGATCCTTGAGCTCAGAGCCAGGATTAAGCCCTGATTCCTGACAAGTGTGGCACACAAACCAAAAAAAAATTTAATTTAACTTTTAAAACAGCTTTAGATGAGTTGTCAATAGCCATAATAGTCATAGTCATAATTATTTAAACACACATTTTCTCTCTCTTTCTCTCTCTCTCTTTCTCCTCTTAATTTATTTCAATAAAAACTATTTTGCTTTCCTAAAAAGCAAATAAAACAAAAACCTTGAACTTAATGAAAATGCCTATTTTTATCTCCAGGATGTTGCTAAAAAAAAATGGCTCCTGTTTTCAAGTCTAACAATAATTGCTATAATTCATAGAAGGAAATAGGTTCAGTGCATTGTAGCAAGCAATTACGTTTATTCCCTTAAGGAAACAATTCTTTGGCTTAGTTTCAGAGGTCAAAATGAAAGTATGGATTCTCAGTTTTAATCTGTCTTTAAATTACTTTTAAGGATTTGTGTAATTTCTTTAGGGAGCAATAAAAATAGATATCTAGTAATTACAAAATTCCAGTTTTGGAGAAAAACACCCCAAGTAATTTAGTAATTCATTTGGGAAAACTTAACCTCAATTTTGTTTTGATTTTCTTTTGTTAAAACTTGTCCTTACCCTGCTGCTTTTCTCCTTGCTCAAGTGGACACTTTTTTGCAAGCTTTTTACATTTTTTAGCTGCATCTACAAGCTACTTCTCTGGGTGCCAATTGGTAATTCATTATTTACTTATTGGCATACTTAAAAAGGTATACTTCTTCCAGTGGTATGAATGTGTTTGGGGTTATATTTTTTCTTTGAAGGACAAAAACAAGGTTGGAGATAAATATAAAATGTAAGAAGTAAAAATTATAAAGGAACCCAAAGTAAAACAGGAATTTATGATGCTGGTGTGGGGTATTCAAAATGACTTATATAAAATTGGACAAGAAAGAAAGCAGCCTCTTAGGGAAAAAAGGGAATCTACCTATTCCTCTCTATCTGGCCACTTGCTATTGTTTTTGCTGGAGACCATACCAAGGCTTTCCAGGTCTGTTATCTTTCTATCAGAAAAGAATTTTTAGGTGGAAAAGAGCAGGGAAGTAAAAACAGGCTTATTTCAAAATTATGAGGAGAGAGAGGGAAGGAAGGAGAGAGAGAAAATGAAATGAAAAGAAACAAATTAAGAAAATCAGATAATGGCCAATGAAAACCAATTCTTTGATTTTAAGAAAGAATTGAAGTTACTCAACTGAGGGGATATGGGCTTAATAGTCATATGGAATATGGTGGGAGAAAATTGACATTGTGATGATGTGTGGTTTGGGAATGCTGTACCAAAAATATAAATATTTAGAATTTTGTAAACTAGTGTTAACTCAGTAAAAAATGAATATTAAAAAATGGTCCCTGTAATAACTTATTTTTCAGACAATAGGCCCTTAGTTTTTTTTTTTTTTTTTTTTTTTTGGCCACACCCGGCGGTGCTCAGGGGTTACTCCTGGCTGTCTGCTCAGAAATAGCTCCTGGCAGCACGGGGGACCATATGGGACACCGGGATTCGAACCAACCACCTTTGGTCCTGGATCGGCTGCTTGCAAGGCAAACGCCGCTGTGCTATCTCTCCGGGCCCAGGCCCTTAGTTTGATCTCTGGCATTGATAACATGCAGAGTATGAACCTAGAAGCATTGCCATTGAGAATCCTATATCAGAACAAAGTATTCAATTTGTTGTGTATTGCACCTACAAATGGGTGACTCTTCTCCACAACTAACTAGAAAAAACACTAAGCAAGTTTTTAAATAACAACCAAACTGAATTAATCACCTGAAACTTGGGCATCCAGAAATAAAATTATAGTTGTTGTAATAAACAATTACCCAGTTGATGTGAGAGAGATATATTGAAATGGAAGGTGTTAGGTGACTGCCGGGCAGAACAGAAGACAACAGAGTAGAGTGTAGAGATAGGCTTAATAAAGGATCAGAGCTGAGAACCCTCAAATCAGAGTGACTTAAGAACCTAAACAAAGGGATAATTTATAGGGAATTAGCAAAGGTTTTTCTGAACCTCTACTCTCATAACCAGAAATTACCTAAAGCAAAGCAAAAGCAAACGTACAGAAGCAGATACAGCAGTTAGGACATTCTTGGCCAGATTGTGTCATATATATTTTTTGTGTTGTCAAGACATCCTGTTTTATCAGTTAAGACACCCTGCAGCCTCACTTCAAGGCTTTATGCAGTCTGGTGAGTTCCACTCTCCTCTTGTTATTCTATAGCTATGACTTCTGCTGGGCATGGCTACAAAGATAATATGAAGGAAAGGAACCTTAAGTAATGGGTGTGTATGTTTTCTTAGGACCTCATGAAAAATTTAAGGACAAATAATTCAGAACTGGAACATATAAGCTAAATGTTGCTGATTCTTTACTCTCCTTAAAACCCTAAAATTATTGATTTCCACAACTATATTCAGATCACTGTGGGCTCTCTGGACTTCATCTGATGTGGGTCACTCAACTTTTCTTTTGTTCCATAGTCAGCATAAAGTACTAGTCTACAGGACCAGAGAGATGGCACAGTAGTAGGGCATTTGTCTTGCACGTGGCCAACCCAGGAAGGACCCAGATTCCTTCCCCAGTATCCCATATGGTCCCCACACCTGCCAGGAGTTATTTCTAAGTGCAGAGCCAGGAGTAACCCCTGAGTGCCACCAGGTGTGGCCAAAAACCAAAGAAAAAAAAGTATTCTAGTATTGTATAACAGCCAATAAATGAGATATCCATTTTCTCTGCTTTAATTTCCCTGTTTCCTATTGCTAATTGTTTTGTCATAAAAATCTAAAAATACACTTTTATTGTTGCTTTTGTGTTTATTACGTGCCACCACTCCACCATGTTTAGATTAACTCCATACTTTGTGATCAGGAGTTTCTCCTGGTAGTGCTGTGTGTTGATTGGGAGACCTTAGTTGCTGAGATCAAACTTGGCTCTTCTGCATGCACAATCTGATCAGCCTGTTAACTATCTTTCTGGCCCATGTTTGAAGAATAAGGGTGAAATTTCTTCAAATGTATGTTACTATCCCATGTCTACCACCAAAACACTAATAAACCATTACAATTTATTAGATAACCTCTTTTACTCTGTCCCACTATGATAAATTTAATTCTGTATTTAGAATCTTGTATTTTTTGTTTTGTTTTATCTGCTAGTTTCTTTTTGTTTCTTTATATCTTACTTGTAGATGAGGTCATCTGTCATAAATTAAACAAATTGCATTTTTTAAATATGTGTAGGTTATATTTACAATGAAGCTGAAAAACAAAATGAAAAAAAAATAGCTGGAGTCAGATAGTACAGCATTTGAGGTGCTTGCTTTGCATGCAGCTTACCTTAGTTTGATGCCCTTTGTCCCATATATTTCTCTAAGCAATGTCAGGAATATTTCCTCAATGTAAAGTCAAGAGTAATCTCCTAAAATTACCAGGTGTGGCCCCAAAACAACAACAACAACAACAACAACAACAAAAACTCAATAAAAGCTATCAAGTTCAATATGACCAAATGACAGAATGATGAAGTAGGTACAAAATTTGTTAATGGGATATCTCATGAATGAAAATAGTCCACATAAATCAGTTAGAACACACTATTTGGAACATGTGTATTTTACTAGTTTTAGAATGAATCTAATGTAAAGGATTTTAAAACCCTGCTATGTCAGTTCCTCATGTCAATTAATAGTTGCTTTAAGTACTTTGCAGCCCTTCATTTTATGCTTATATGTTGATATGTGCTATCTATCCATCTATCTATCTATCTATCTATCTATCTATCTATCTATCTATCTATCTATCTATCTATCTATCTATCTACCCACTATGTAATATTCATTCTGTTTCTTTAGTTTAAACTATGATTTATCTGATACAAGTATGGCTATTACTGCTTTTTTAGGCTGCTATTTGACTTTATGACTTTCTTTAGTTTGAACAATACTTTGATATAAGTATGGCTGTCCTTGCATTTTTTGGGCTTCTATTTCCTGTATGATTATTTTCAGAAACTTTACTCTAAGCTTACATTTGTTTTGTTTTGTTTTTGGGGGGCCACACCCGTTTGATGCTCAGGGGTTACTCCTGACTAAGTGCTCAGAAATTGCCCCTGGCTTGGGGGAAGTATATGGGATGCTGGGGGATCGAACCACGGTCCTTCCTTGGCTAGCGCTTGCAAGGCAGACACCTTACCTCTAGCGCCACCTTACTGGCTCCGTCTAAGCTTACATTTATCTTCATAATTCAATTGTGATTTGTTTAAGCAATGGAAGACTGATTTTTTTCATTAATCAATCACTTTATGATTTTGATTGAGGAGTTCAATTTATAAACTGGTAAATTATTGATGTAAGGTAATTTATTGACTAATTATGTTGATTAAAAAATTCCTAGAAAAGTTTTTTATAGTGACTATGGGTCTATGAAACTTCTCAATATTTGCAATCTTTGTTTTTTTTTATTTTCTTTGTTTTGTTCTTGCACCTTGAACCCAGATTTTTGTGTAGTGCTCATCATTAATTTGTCTGTTCTTGTTAGCATCTTATATATATATTTATACATATATACATATATTAATTTCTTTGATGTTTTATACAGATTGTATCTGAAATTGTAAGCTAATTTATCTATTTAAAATAAAGCAAATTTTTGGAGGAATCTTCATATTGCTTTCCATAAAGGTTGAACTGGAAATCGAGCTCCCATACGATCCAGCTATACCACTCCTAGGAATATACCCTAGGAACACAAAAATACAATACAAAAACCCCTTCTTTACACCTATATTCATTGCAGCACTATTTACCATAGCAAGACTCTGGAAACAACCAAGATGCCCTTCAACAGACGAATGGCTAAAGAAACTGTGGTACATATACACAATGGAATATTATGCAGCTGTCAGGAGAGATGAAGTCATGAAATTTTCCTATACATGGATGTACACGGAATCTATTATGCTGAGTGAAATAAGTCAGAGAGAGAGAGAAAAACGCAGAATGGTCTCACACATTTATGGGTTTTAAGAAAAATGAAAGACATTCTTGCAATAATAACTTTCAGACACAAAAGAGAAAAGAGCTGGAAGTTCCAGCTCACTTCAGGAAGCTCATCACAAAGAGTGATGAGTTTAGTTGGATAAATAACTACATTTTGAACTGTCCTAATAATGAGAATGTATGAGGGAAATTGAGAACCTGTTTAGAGTACAGGCGGGGGTCGGGTGGGGAGGAGGGAGACTTGGGACATTGGTGATGGGAATGTTGCACTGGTGATGGGTGGTGTTAAAAGAAAGAAAAAAAAATGGCCAAAATAATGAAAAGTGTTGAGAAGCTAAAAAAAAAAAAAAAATAAAGCTAGAGGACCATATGTGGTACCAAAAATCAAACCTAGCTTGACCAATTGGGAGACAGATATCCTACACACTGTAATATTGCTCTGGCCCTCATCATTGATAAAAAATAAATAAATAAATAAATAAATAAATAAATAAATAAATAAATAAATAAAATAAAGCAAATAAGTTTGAGTTTATTCTGTGACTCCCATTTATATATTATTCTATTTCTTTCCCTAATTTAAAGTGTTTTTATGTATCTGTTAAAACATAGTAGGGTTTCATTTTGGATTTTTACAAAGCTAATTTAGTGAAAATGAATCCCTTTTGCTATTGCTTGCTTAACATATTTTATTAATCCTTCAAATTTGACTGATAACTTGAAAGGACAGAAGATCTTATTTGAAAGTTTCTATATTCAAAACATTGGATGTGTTATGCCATTTTCTTCTGTGTTAGAGAATTTCATTTCAGATATTCAGTGTAAATTTATGGACTTTACTTTTCTCATTAGATTGCATTTTAATTGTAGCTCTTGGATCTCTTTTTTTCTATATTTCCATCTATCTATATATTGTCTTATCTATATATCTACTTATCTTTCTATCTCTCTCTCTGTATCTTTCTTTTGCACACAAACTCTTGCTATTTTGACTACAAAATATTTTGGTATTCTTCTTTTTGGTATTATTTTATTTGTAATTCTTTGGATTTATTATTTGAGGTAATGTCTCTCTTCATATTGGAAAAATTTTCAGCTATTATTTATTCCACAAGCATTTTCCCCTGTTTTCATTTTCCCTAGTCTACAACCTCTATAGTAAAAATTCTATTTCTTTGAATTTTGTCCTATAAATGTCTTGTTTTACTTTTATGAGTTTTGGGAGAGATGATTTTACAATTATTATTCTCAGGCTTTACTCCTGGCTATGTGCTCAAGGATAATTACTGGAAGTCATGAGGTGACCAAATGTTAATCTGTGTCCTCTACTTGCAAAACAGGTGCTTTAACTTCTGTATTATTGCTCAACCCTAAATAATTTTACCTGTTATCTCCTTTTTATAATTTTTATTTACTTTGTCCTCAAGGTTATTACTCTGATTTTCATTGTTCTATTACTAAATTTTGCATTTGTGTTTATTTGCTTATTTTTTTAACCTAGTCATTGTACACTTTAATTGGTTCATTTCTGTTTCAAGGTATTGTATGCTTTCTCTGAGTTTATTGATTGTCTTTTATTGATTTCATTTTATTGAATGTCAATTGAGTTGTTTCTGAGAGTTGACCTCAGCAAATTAAAAAAGTTTATGTGTGTTTTAAATCCTTTATGAATTATACCTCAAATGAAAGTGAATACATCCAGTTCTTCATTATGCCATGTGTTATGTGAACACTAAGGGTGGAGATCTGAGTATAGGCTTGCCAGATCAGAGATTAGGTTTACACTCAAAAAATCCAGTCAGTACTTATAAATAATTTTATGTGAGCTTATAGACCCATTAGAAATTTGTGATCACAAATGCCCTGTAAAGGCCTGGGTTCTGAACCAGAGTTGCTGGTGTCTTATACATTTGCAGGTGGCTTAATCCATTTGAGAAGTGACTAGCAATTGTGGGCCTGTGTACCTTAAAGGATAAATGCACTGTGTTGGATGAGCACTTATATGGGAGGTTGTTTTGGGCTTTATATTATCAGAACATGACTGTCTCCCTTTTGCCCTATCTTTGAATCAGTCTGTGTATGGATAGGCAATCTGTGTATAGTGATTTGAATATAAAAACTGCTGGCATTTTATCGCCATACTTGTCCTATAAATTTTAATTTCCACACTAAGCTGATTGAAAAATGCCTGGGTACATGTGAACATTTGCTAATAGCAAATTGTGAACTAAGCAGTGCTGAATCTGTTGGCTTTGGCTAGCTACAGCCAAAGCTTACTGTAATAGTGGTTTGGGGTATGAAGGACTCATCTCAGGAATAGTGGCCCAGAGCCAGGCTACCCAATGCAACAGAGCACAGCCTAGCTCTGATCCAAGTGTCCTTGTCTCACTGACTGACTTTTCCATTCTATGAGTGTTTAACTTGTACTGGCTCTCTGGGAAACTGAACTTTTCCTCAATGCTGCTCCATCATGTCTCTTAAAACTTTGGAAAATAGGAGCTAAAATCTGTTCAATCCATTGGCATCTGTACACCTGTTCTCCCTCAGACTCTCTTGGTCCTTATTATGCTACTTCAGCTATCTGCAGTTCCTCATTTGGGTTTCTCTCCTGAGAGTGCTGTCTGAATTTAGTAGGCGTTTTTCTAAGACTCTGTGGGTGCAACATCATATGGGGTATCTCACTCTCTTTCCACAGCTGTATTTTCCCTTTCCAACTCTTTTTTCTTTGCCTCATGATTCAGCATTACTCTCTTCTGTTTCAAATCTTAATCAATTTGTATAGTTATTACAGATGCCAAATTACAAGGCAAGCGGCATAAAATAGAAATAGGATACCTCTGGCACAGAAGCTATTGGAAATGTAATTTGTGCATTAAGCAATTTTAATAAAAGTTCTTATGATTCATCTGCAAAGCCAAACTTTTCTACAATTTTCAAGTTAAATAACATGTTATGCTCTGTTCCCTTCTACACTTGCTGTTTCTGTAGCCTAAAATTATTTTTCCATTTTTATGACCATTTAATGTTCAGCTGTCACTTATGGGTTAGCTCCACACTATTTTTAGTAGTACATCTCACTTATCGTTCTTCATACCATTACTCTATATATTTTCTGTTTTACTATTACTCTCTATATTTTCTGTTTTCCTGTTATTGTTCTGTAACTATAATATGCAATTTTTAAATCCCCCACACATGATATTTGTGTGACTCATCCTTTTACCATGTGAAGAAAACACTTTTGATGAATGCTAACTATATTATATCTCCAAAGTAAAGATATAATGACATTATTTTACATTTCTCAACAGCAATTCCAAGAACATAAGTAAAAAGGCATTGGTAGAATAGATTCATTTAACTACAGCATTCTATAAATCAAAACAAAGTATTAAAATTTAAACCTTTTTGCTTCCTGAAAATGCAGATTCAAAAAAATTAGCTTAGGCAGACACAAAACTCACAGTACAAATATTTCCAGGGAGCCCGAATCTTAGGAAAATTCAAATTGCCTCTTTATAGAAAATGGAAATTTAGTTCTACGCAACTTAAAGGTTTGCTATTAAAAACTAATCTGCTAAACATTTTGTGTTTATTTTTTGTTTTGTTCTCTTTAACATAGCTATAAAAAAGCACATTTGCAGAAGGGCTGAGAACAGCAAAGTTCCTCTGCTAGATGAATAGCTCCGTAGGTTCGGCTGCTCTCATTAGAGAAGGCTTTGGTCTTTGGGAAGGTTCTTTCCCAGGTAGGCTGGGAAATAGAGCATTTCTATGATAAGTGACAAAACTACATAATTTTAAGCTCATGCACAAATAAGAAAATAATGTCATTACAAAGAACAAATGGTTAATAGAAGAAAGTTTTTAAAAATAAAAATGAATTTATAAAATGAAATCATATATGTATAATATATATAAGGGTAGAAACACAAAGCAAAAGAAATCTCCAAGAAAAACAGAAAACAAAAAGACAGATACTGAATAAAAGGAAAATAATTTTAGAATCCAAGAGGTGTTATAAAATTTCACCTTTTGATTATAAAAATAAGAATAAAAATTAGTAGCAGTGAGCATACTATTGTTAAACAATACCAAAAGATAGAACAAAGAGAAACATTAGAGGTTAAGTAACATGACTTGCATATAGCCTATGTTTGTTCAGTGCCAGCAACACATGTACTCAAAGCACTTCCTAGAGTGATCCCTGACACAAAGTCAGGAACTCCTGACACAATCTTCTGTGACAACCAAATCAAACAAAAATACTCTATAGGGTAAAAAAAAAAAAATTGAGATTTAATTTGTAAAAAATTTACCAATGTTTCAGAAAATGGCCTTGGTGGAAGAATAGTATATATTTAGTTACATTTTGTAGATAATAAGGAAATAAAGAGAGGAGGGAAAGGGAGAAAATTTTGGATGGAGAATAAGAGGAAAAAAGAAAGGCAATAAAGGAATGAAAGAAAGAGGGAAGGAACGAAAGAGAAAGAAGGAAAATAAAATAAAGGAAGATGGGGCCAGAGAGATAGCGTAGAGGTAAGGAATTTCCCTTGTGTGCAGAAGGATGGTGGTTCGAATCCTGATGTCCCCCGAGTCTGCCAGGAGTGATTTCTGAGTGTAGAGCCAGGAATAACCCCTGAGTGCTGCCGGGTGTGACCCACAAACCAAAAAAAAAAAAAAAAAAAGGAAGATTGTTAAAAAGGGAAGGAAAAGATAAATACTTGCAGAGTAAAAAGAAATATATTGATCTAAAATATCAATAGAATGAATTAAGGCTAAATAAAATAAGTATTAAGAATTTCTGCATCAAATGATTTCAGCGTGTTCCTTTCTATACATGAGTTAAAACTGACAATAAATATTTTGAATATTTAATGAATCCGGTGATGGAATATTTACAGCCTTTCTTAGTGTAGCTGGAGGTTGTATATGAAATAAAGTTGAGAGAGAACAAAAAAGTCAAGTATCTGGAAGTTTCACAATTATAAATACTGAAGTACATGTCTCAAAGCTAATGGCTAGTGTACCTGAAAGTACACTAAAAGGTATTCTATGTGAGAAAAATGTAAGGACAATAGGATTAGAATCATGACTTGTAAATTCGAAATAGCTGCAAAAAAATGACAAACAGTTGTGGGAAGAAATTTTCTTGTAGAAAAAAAATGGAACTGAAACACTATCAAGAAATTCTGAAATAGGTCCTGGGGCATGTTGAAGTGGCACAAACACTTACCTTGCAAATGAGACCTGGATTCCAGGTGCCACCCATATGAGATGAGCTCAGAGTTTCCTTGATTTGTTTGGAACCTTCAGTATCACAAAAAAATTGTGTATAAACTTGGAAAATGAAAGCCAGATGTGTACCAGCACCACAACAAAAGATGTATGAGCCCTATGGTGGCCTGAAATGTGACGTCTAAGAGAGCATATGTGTGAACACTGCTGCAACCCCTGGAGGAGAGCCACGACTAGAATGTGCATGAGCTCTACACCTACATGATCGTGATCTGTAGCAAACACTTGTGTAAAGTGCATGACTGCTGGCAAACCCCACTGATTATTTGATTTGACTTTGCAAACCCCACTGATTATAGCAAATTATGCAGTCCATACAGCCAAGCATGTGATTCATGGTCAAAATAATAACAACAAAGTGAAGAGGAGATATTAATATTTTTGTTTTTGTTTTCTGGTCACCTCGGCATTGCTCAGGGGTTACTCCTGGCTCTGCACTCAGAAATCGTCCCTGGCATGCATGGGGACCATATGGGATGCCAGGATTCAAACCACCTTCTGCATGCAAGGCAAATGCCCTACCCCCATGCTATCTCTCCGGCCACTAAAAGATATTAATTTTAAAGTTAAAAAACTGAAAATATCTAAGAATCAATACTTCATAGTAAAAATTTTTAAGAAAATAAAATGATATGGGGAAAGTGATATGAAGAAATAATTTTTATTCTACTCTATATCTTTTCAATCTTTTATGGGTTTTTATAGGCATCACTAAAATTATGGCTACAGTACTTTATTTTTAAAATTTTCACTCATGTGTAAAGCATGGAAAAATCTGAAAATATTAAAGCATTTTTAATTCAAAATTTTAATAGCTTAGGATATTTGTAACCCTATCTTAATAGTAGATATGTTCGTGTTGGGCATAAATATGCTCATCTATAAACATATCACTATCTATTTACCCATCCCTATATCATCTATTATCTATCTACTTTATCATCCTCTATTCTTCCCATTTCATTTTCCTGTACTTTTCACTACATTACATTAATTTATGATACAATATAAAAAGTCTTAGAATGCTGATATCTCTTCTGCCCACAGTGAAGAAAATAAAACTTTTGTGAATTTTTTTATGTAAAAAGAAATAACATAATTTCAGATATAGATGGTGGAAATGTAAAAAAGTTATTTACAGTGGCAATAACAACATTTAACATTCCTTAATGTCAAATGAGTGTGGAAGACTGTATATTAAAAATCTTAACCCCAAGGATAAGCTCTCAAGAATTACTAGTTCTATTTTTAGAGACAAATACTTAAGGGCTTATGGATGTTAAGATAATACTCCTGTTGAATGGTATTATATGGCTGTGATCTCAGTCTTACTGAATGTGAAGAATTTTTGAGATACTCCTGGTGGGGCTAGGAAGATCATACAGGATGCTGAGGACTGATCTTGGGTTGGCCAACTTTAGAAGGCAAGCACTTTACATGCTGTGGTAACTCTTTTGACCCTAAAAACAATTTTTTGTAGGCGTGTTCCAAGTGATGATTAGGAGACCCTGACGTCCTTTCATTTATTCTACACCTATAAGATAGATCAAAAGAGAGAGCCCAGTATTGCAATGCTGCTGAAGCCCTGCAATTCCAAAGATTAACTAGATCACCCTACTCATCCTTGCAGTGTTAACCTCTTTGGCCACAGCCAAAGTTGCTTAAAGATTTTCAGTGCTACACCTAGTAATACTTGATGTTTGGATCCCTATGTAGTTTTGTTGATCCATCTGGCTATAGGCTTCTATCCTGTTTCTTTTCCCCCAAATTAATTTTATTATGAAAAATAAGTCTTCGATTCATTTTATTTTTTAATATTTATGAAAGCATCTTATAGAAAAACAAGTAAATAAACCAAAGGACTTGAGTCATTGTTATTCAAACTGTTTTAGATGCTGATCTCAGTTTAAATTATTTTCTGTGCCTTACAGTAATAGGGTCTTGTTCTTCTCTACTATAATGGATCTGAGTCAAGAAACCTTATTTCCTTAACTTCATTTGTTTATTCTGCAAATATGAAAGAGTCCTCAGGTATCAACATCAATGTAAAGTGCTAGGAAAGCAAACATTACATACAGAATAAATATCAGCTGATATAATAAGATTAGGAAAAATCAATAAAAGATGCTGAGATAGGTAGGTCATATTTAGAGATTAAATGCCCCCTGAGGAAGCAATGCAAGCAGACTTAAATTTGTACGTGACTGATAAGCAGCAGAAGGTCAGTGTGGAAGAAAACATCAGTGTTTGTCTATCCTTTACTCCAGAAAACATCTGATGCAAAGTTGGCTTTGAGTTTCTGCATTTCTTTTTTTCTCCTTTGCTGAGCCATAATAGTTTATTCTATAAATAATGGCAAAACAGCATAAAATAAGCATGTATCTAAGTATATAAGCATAAACTGTCATGGTAGACAAGGAGTATTGGTAAGATGTAGCTTATATTATTTAAAAAACTAGATATCAAATTTCATCTCAATTACAAAAAAATAATGCCATGCTTTTCTTGTATATAAATTACTTTAAAATAATTGTTCACAAATCAGACCTCTGTAAAATAACTGTTATGATATCATCTAATATACAATTTCAGTTCTGAATTATATTATATTTTTTCAGGTGACACAATTACTATAACATAGATAAAATTGTATTCACATACTTACATGAACCTATTTATATATACCCTTATTCAAATGTGTATGTATGCACATATTTGTATATATGAACACAGAAATATTTGAAATTGTGTTGCTAAAATACATGGTATTTTAGCCTACTTTTTTCCCCACACTGTTAAGTATGTTCTTTATTATATATCCTTTGAAAATGCAAAACATTCAAAGACCATTGTATTTCTGAAGGTTATTTTTAAGCTGTAAAAGCACTCTAACTTTAGATATAAGAAATGTGTTAAAGTTAGAATAATCTGGGGCTGGAGCAATAGTTCAGCAGTAGGACATTTGCCTTGCATGCACCTGCTGACCCAGGACAGACCTGGGTATAATCTCAGGCATCCCATATGGTCCCCCAAAGACAGGAGTGATTTCTGAGTGCATAGCTAGGAGTAACCCCTGAGCATCAGCGGGTATGGCCCAAAATCCAAAAAAAATTAGAATAATCTATCACAAAGTATTTATTTTAGGGATACAAAAAACTGAGTTTTTGGAACTTACGTTTTTTACACTAACCTGAATATTTATTGTATTTTCCACATGTATATACATGTAATATATATTGTCTAGCTAATGTAAACTTACATCTTGCTTATTACTCCAGAATACGTTCATTCCAGTAAACAGATGCAGTGACTATAAAAGATATCTGAGCAAGTTACTAGGTATCTAAACAAGCTATCTGAGCAAAATATTGCGGAGGTGTGGCTATGCTGTATGCATCCCTTTCAATGTAAACTCAACCAGCTTGTTCATAATATTTTTGTTTTTGTTTTTTGTGTTTTCTTTTTGTTTTCTTCGGGCCACACCCGTTTGATTCTCAGGGGTTACTCCTGGCTAAGCGCTCAGAAATTGCCCCTGGCTTGGGGGACCATATGGGATGGCGGGGGTTCAATATTTTAACCACTATTTTATTAAATGCCATACAAATCTTAGTTATACCAGCATTGCAAATGAAAGGAAGTTGATTAAAAAAAACTTTAGTTATTTATGAGTTTACTGTTTTTGAACCTAAATGTTTACTTTCAGACAAGAACAAAAGCAGGAAGGGATGCATTAATAATTAATCCATTAATGCTCTGCAAATCCAAAGCTGATTGGCTAAATTCAGATGCATTCTCCAACCTGGCATCCCAGGCTTTTGTCTCCCAATAACCAATTCATCTCTTTGTGTCATTGGACAGCACCTTCAGTTTCCAGGATATTTCTATAAGTTTCTCTTCGTCTTTGCTTTGTAATTTAAGTCAATATCCAAATAAAAATTTCTGCCTTTATGAGGCTGAAGCAGTGGTGCAAGTGATAAGGCATCTGCTTTGCCAGTGCTAGCCTAGGACGAAGAGTGGTTCGATCCCCTGGCATCCCATATGGTCCCCCAAGCCAGGATCAATTTCTGAGCACATAGCAAGGAGTAACCCCTGAGCTTCACCAGGTGTGGCTCAAAAACAAAACACAAACAAACAAAAATATTCCTGCTTTTCACAAATGTCTGACTGCACTCTTCTCTTAAAAAAACCCACACCAGGTTTATATATACACCTTTAACATATAGTGATTGAATCACTGTTTATCTCCATAGAAATATGAAGATATTCCCACATATGTACATGCATAGTACACAGAGTATAAGTGAATATGACTGTGCTTATGCTTTTTGTGTAGGAGTAATTTGGATGTGTGTTTGATTTAGCAAAAACAACACAGAACTTTTGGTTGACTAATTATATTTCATTTCCTTTACTTATATTCACTAATCCTTGGCTTTGTAGAGTACCAAAGAAAAGTGTGGAAAGTAGATGACCTTTATCAGGTACCTTTGTTAAATTGAATTGAATATGTCCAGATACAAAATAAATGTCTGTGTTTTAATAAAGTAGTATTGTCATAATAGTTTGTTTATCATTATACAGTAGAATTTTATAATTTATTTTATATAAAGCCATTGAAACAAAATAGTGTAAGTAACAATTTTTGATTAATTAATATTTGATTTTTATCGGCACTAGATTAACTTTATTGAAACCAATATGAATTACATGTCTTTCACAGTTGTATTTCAGGTATATAGTGACTGAATTAGGCCCATTTCCACCACTAGTGTTGACCTCCCTTTGCCACTGTTCCCAGTATGCGTCCCATAACTCCTGGACTACTAATGTAATAGGTCCATTTTATGTCTTTAAGGAAAATGATAAAAATCAGCATTTGAAGCCATTTTTACTTTCACTTGATATATACTAAATTTTATTAAATAGAGCCTACTCAGTTACTTCTTTTTGTTGTTGTTGTTGGGTGGATGGGGCCACACCAGCAGCATTCAGGAGTTACTCCTTACTCCGCACTCAGAAATCACCCTTGGCAGGCTGGGGAAGTGCATATGAGATGTCAGGGGTTAAACCCATATCAGCTATGTGCAAGGCAAAAGTCCTACCCACTGTGCTATTGCTCAGGCCACAGTTATCTATTTTTGTTTTTCCATTTTGTTTTGGGGCCAAACCCTGTGACACTCAGCAGTTACTCCTGACTATGTGCTCAGAAATTGCTCCTGGCTTGGGGGACCATATGGGACATCGGAGAATCAAACTGTGGTCCTTCCTAGGTCAGCTGCTTGCAAGGCAAATGCCCTACTGCTGCACCACCACTTTGGCCCCAAGTTATCTATTTTTAAACCTAAGAAATGATCTAATTTTATCTTGTTTTTGTAATCATTGTGTTCACCATTTGCTATCAAGTTTGCATTTTACAAGGCTTGAGGATTACTTTGTATTTGTTTGTTTAGAAGTGTTGGGGCTGGGGCTGGAGAGATTGCATGGAGATGGGCCATTTGCCTTACATGCAGAAGGACGGTGGTTCAGGACGGTGGTTCTAGTCTCGACATCCCATATGACCCCCCGAGAGTGCCAGGAGCGATTTCTGAGCATAGAGCCAGGAGTAACCCCTGAGCACTGCCGGTATGACCCCCCCCAAATAAAGAAGTGTTGGGGCTACATTGGGAAGAGCTCAGAAGCTACTATTACTAACCATTTGCTCAGGACATTGCTGTAAATATTTTGGGTACTATGAGGTGCTGGGTATCAAACTGGGATTGGCTACTTTCAATCCTAAGCAATTGCCTTACTGCCTCTGCTATCTTTATGTCCCTTATTCTGTTTTCCATTTTTTAAATTGAACCTTAAATAGATTACATAAATAGTGCGTGCCATTAACAAATTACAAATATGGAAGCTATGACAACCAACTCTGCAGTCTTTATGGGGTTTAATCCACGGTGGTGCATGAGTAGAGTATATTGAATCACAGAGAAACTATATTTACAATGTTACTAATAATTGAACAACTCAATGATTTTATTCCTTATTTTTAAATATCGAGAATAAGTGTTACTGCATTAATACACTTGTAATTATTTGTACATATATACATATAAAATTTGCTTATAGAATGAATTAACACTCCAGAATAATCTTGGAATTAGGCTGCTTACTAGTGTAAATATAAAAATAAATTTATGTCATGCTTCTAAGTCCATTCTGTAGACTCACTCAAAGGTTCCAAATTCAACTTGAAATAAAGGCCACAAGAAGAAAAGAAACCAGGATATTTTATATTTATTTGATATCATTTACATTTTTTTATTTAAACAACTTTATTATATACATGATTGTGTTTGGGTTTCAGTCATGTAAAGAACACCACCCATCACCAGTGCAACATTCCCATCACCAATGTCCCAAATCTCCCTCCTCCCCACCTAACTTCCACCTGTACTCTAGACAGGCTTTCTATTTCCCTCGTACATTCTCATTATTAGGATAATTCAAAACGTAGTTATTTCTCTAACTAAACTCATCCCTGTTTGTGGTGAGCTTCATGAGGTGAGTTGTTACTTCCAGCTCTTTTCCTTTCGTGTCTGAAAGTTGTTATTGCAAGAATGTCGAATAAGTAACTATAGGGGCCGGTGTGGTGGCACTAGAGGTAAGGTGCCTGCCTTGCCAGCACTAGCCTAGGACAGACCGCGGTTTGAACCCCGGCTTCCCATATTGTCCCCCGAGCCAGGAGTGATTTCTGAGTGCATAGCCAGGAATAACCCCAGAGCATCAACGGGTGTGGCCCAAAACCAAAAAAAGGAAAGATAATAAGTAACTATAGATAGTATTTTTGTGATTGACTGTGGTTGGTAAAATTTCTCTTATTCTCAGGTATACAGTTGGACAATTAAAATAAATTTAGGAATAAATTACTGACAGAAGTAAACCACTATGAGTTTCTGAATAAATAAATAAATACATAAATACCATGATATCTTTACCATTTTTGGATAATCTAGAAGACAGATATTATGAAAATAAAAATACTCCATGATTAAGGGATGAGAAGATGGTCAGATAAATTGTTATATAAATTATTAATTAGTAAATTCTAATTCTGTTGTAGCTTAGGCAACATAGTTATAAAAGTGTTATCATTTTGTTTTGTTTTGTTTTGTTTAATGCCAGATCCTATAATAATCAGGATTACTTCAGAAGGCAAAGAACTATATAGGCTACTGGAGATAAAATCTAGGTTGACTGCATGCAAGGGAAGTATCCAACTTTTTATATTATTAGAACTTACTTATATTTATTATTTATATAATCATATATATAATTAATACAGCACCAATATTTCTAAGACCCTTCATCTTTCATTTTATAACTTCTACTGCAAATGTCCCAACACTTCTTGGTAACTTCAATTATGTAAACCAGGGTCAAATGTTTGTATTTTTTTATATAGTCTATATTCCTATTTTGTATCACTAGGTATCACAGATGAGTGAGAAGATTCAGTATTGTTTAATCCTTCCTAGTTTAACTTTGTTTAGCATTCTTCTTATTATTTTTATTCTGCTTTTCCTACATGTTAACAAATATGTTAAAAAATACAAGCAAGGGACTAGAGTGATAGCACAGCAGTAGGACATTTGCCTTACACAAGGCTGACCCAGGATGGACCTCAGTCCCCCAAACCAGGAGCAATTTCTGAGAGCCTGGCCAGGAGTAACGCCTGAGTGTCAATGGGAATGACCCATAATCAAAAAACAAAAAAGTACAAAATATACTGTCTGTGAAGGCTCAAAGGTGACTTTTTATGTACTTTATATATGTACATGGATCACCCATGTGTTTATCTAGAAAGGACAGCCAGTGCATGGAACTGTTGCAGGGATTATTATCTTCATACTCTGAGCACCTTCAAACCTCATTGTGAGCCTCCACACACACATACACACCTGAGTATAATGAATTATTTTTTATGAGAAGGAAATGAGTTACAAGGATTTATCTTTACTCATAGCCACACAGTATTTCATTGTTTATATATACTACATTTGCTTTAGTATTTGAAATGTCAGTTACTTTCATATTCTGGCTATGGTACTTAGTGCTTCAATAAATCTAGATAATTGTTACATATATTTTTAAGTTCATATTTATATATTTGGGTATAGATACAGAAGAGTGAAATCACTTTGTCATACCAAAGAGCTATTCTTAATTTTTAATAAGACATCTTGAACCAGAGCACTAGACCACATCTATGCCAACACTATTTATTAACAATATTTTTGATATGCACATTTCGCAATGGTGTGATATTATCTTGTTATTTTTTTTTGCATTTTTCTAATAGCATGTGATGGTATTCAAATACCATCATTCAAATACCTAGTGACTTTCCAGATGTTTTCTTCAGGAAGTGTCTATTAAATTTCTTTTCCCATTTTTCGATGGAGTTATTGTTTTGATGTTGTTTAACATTGTTTTTGTGCAAGTAATAAATAACTAGAATATCAGGAAACCTGATTTCTGCTGGATGTGTCCTTTGGTAAATGGCAGGCATTGTAAGCTGCCTCTTCTCTTCTCTGCTGTGTCTTGGACTATGAACCACTTGCCCAGATCATTCTCAGAGGGCACTTTTTCAGAGATCATTCCCTAAGGGCACTTCTACCGAAGTGAGCAATTCCTGCTCACCTTTGAGCCTCCAAAGATGGTATATTTTGTACTATTTGTTTTTTGTTTATGGGCCACCCTCATTGACACTCGGGAGGGCAGAGGAGCCTGTCTGCTCTGTTTCATTCTTCAGACATGTACATCTCCTAGCCAATTAAATCTAGCAGAAAATTTAGAAAACACCACACTATAAAAGTGAAACTCAATTAAACAACTCAGGTCAACATCATACATAATGAATGAAGATGGCATCTCTGATGACCTGTTTAGCCTCTCAGATAAGGAGTTTAGAGAAGAAATATGGAGGATCCTCACAGAAATAAAAGAAAGTGTGGATCAAGTTGAATGAACCACAAATAAGAATCAAGAGCATATGAAGGTAGAAATCAAAAAACTCCAAACTGAAATAACAGAACTGAAAAACTTGGTAGATGAAATGAAAACCTCAATGAAAAGCCTCTTCATCAGAGTAACAGCAGCTGAGGATTCAATCAGTGAGCTGGAAGATGATATGAACAACAATTCCTTAAAGCACATGGAAAAATTCTCAGAGAATGTGAACAGATGATAATAGAAGTATTTGATGAAAGCAACAGAAATAACGTAAGAATAATCAGAGTCCCAGAACCCCAGGAAGAAAATCCACAGGAAGAATCAATAGTCAAGAGAAACTATTGACTATAGTTTCTCAACAGACAAGAGAAATAATCATTGCAGAGAAACTCCCAGAGCTAAACACTGCATGCAACCAAATCTTGCATGCCCAAAGAGTACCAGCTAACAGAAACCTGAAGAAAAGCACCCCAAAACGCAGCTTAGTCACAATGATAAATCCCAAAGATAGGGATAGAATACTGAAAACAGCAAAATCTAAAAGAGAAATTACATTCAAAGAAGCATCCTAAATATTTACAACACACCTGTCACAAGAAACCCTCAAGGCCAGAAGGCAGTGATAGGATATAGTGACAAAATTCAATAAAATGAGTGCTTTGCCTAGAATACTGCACGCAGCCAGGCTCATGTTCAGATCTGAAGGAAGTAAACGTAGCTTCATGGATAAACAACAGTTTAGAAACTTAACAGACTCAAAATCAGCCTTCCAAAAAGAACAGAAAGTTCTACTTTACAACAAAACAGACCAACAGACACAAAAAACTCCTATATAAAGATGACACTAAATCCCATGACAACTATCACTCTCAATGTCAATAAAATAAATGTTTCAGCTAAGACATAGAGTGGCAAAATGGATCAAATGCTGAATCCAACATTCTGCTGCCTACAAGAAAAACATCTGAATGCCAGAACAAACATATGTCATTATTAAGGGTTGGAGGACAATCATCCAAACATACAAATCCCTTAAAAAAGCTGGAGTGGCCATATTAATATCAGATGATGACACAACAATAGTGGGAGACCTCAGCACTGCTCTGTCACCCCTTGATAGTTAAACCAGGCTGAAATCTAACAAGAACTCTGAAAGGAGAAATGGAAGAAAGTGCACTAGTAGATAGATATAGGGCAATCCATTCCCAGAAAACTGGATACACATTTGTCTCTAATGCACATGGGTCGTTCTAAAGGATAGACCACATATTGGCCCATAAAATATACCTCCATAAAATCAAATGGATTGAAATTGTATGGACAAACTTTTCAGATCACAATGCATGGAAATTATGAGTTAACTACAAAGAGACATAGAAGAAAACACCTGGAAATTAAACAGCTCACTACTGAGCAATTAGTGGGTCAGAGATGAAATCAAAGAGAAAATCAAATATTCCTTGAAATAAATGCAAATTATCAGAATTTATGGGACAGAGCAGTACTGAGAGGAAAATTTATAGCTTTACAAGTACACATCAAGAAAGAAGAAGGGGCCTACATAAATAACTTAATAACACAGCTAATAAAATTTGAAAAGACCAAAAAAAGGAATTAAAATAGATATACAAAAGGAAATAACATAGCATAAAGCAGAAATAAATGAAGTGGAAATCTACAAAACAATCCAAAAGATCAATGAAAGTAAAAGTTGCTTCTTTGAAAAATTAAAAAGATTAATAATCCACTAGCAAAACTCCCAAAGAAAGGGGAGAAAGAAATTTAATAAACCAAATGAAATAAAAAGTGGGAGGTCACTACAGATACTAAAGAGATACAAAGTGCATTCAGAGACTACTTTGTTGAACTCTATGCCACAAAACACGAGTACCTAAAAGAAATGAATATATTATTGGACTCATAGTATTCCACGGTTGAACCAGAATGATCTATCATATCTAAATAGACCCATCACTATTGAGGAAACTAAAATGGTAATCGAAGTTTCCAAAAAACAAAATCCCAGGCCTAGATAGATTCTCTAACAAATTCTTTCAAACTTTTCAAGAGAAACTATTACCCATTCCTTGTAGGCTCTTTTATGAAATTGAAGAAACAGAAACACTCCCAAATAGTTTTTATGAAGCTAACATCATTCTGTTACCAAAAGAG